>NW_019230985.1:0-2991 GCF_002742605.1 Olea europaea var. sylvestris
CAACCTGCCAAATTTCAGCCCATTCCGACACCGTCGCAAAAAATGACGAAATTGCCCCTGGCGCGATTTTGTTTCCGATCAACTTGTCAAATTTTAGCCCATTCCGACACCTTCGCGAAAAAGGACGAAATTGCCCCCGGCGGGATTTTTGTTTCCGTTCGACTTGTCAAATTTTAGCCCATTTCGACACCGTCGCGAAAAATGACGAAATTGCCCCCGCGTGCGGTTTTTGTTTCCGATCAATCTGTCAAATTTTAGCCCACTCGGACACCGTCACGAAAAATGACGAAATTGCCCCTAGCGCAGTTTTTGTTTCCGATCGACCTGCCAAATTTTAGCCCATTCCGACACCGTCGCGAAAAATGACGAAACTGCCCCCGGCGCGATTTTTGTTTCCGATCAACCTGTCAAATTTTGGCCCATTTCGACACCGTCGCGAAAAATGATGAAATTGCCCCTGGAGCGATTTTCGTATCCTATCGAGCTGCCAAATTTCAGCCCATTCCGACACCGTCGCGAAAAATGACGAAATTGCCCCCGGCGCGATTTTTGTTTCCGATCAACCTGTCAAATTTTAGCCCATTCCGACACCTTCTCGAAAAAGGACGAAATTGTCCCCGACGGGATTTTTGTTTCCGATCAACCTGTCAAATTTAAGCCTATTCCGACATCGTCACGAAAAATGGCGAAATTGCCCCCGGGGCGATTTTTGTTTCCGATCAACCTGTCAAATTTTAGCCCATTCCGACACCGTCATGTAAAGTGACGAAACTGCCCCCGGCGTGATTTTTGTTTTCGATCAACCTGCCAAATTTCAACCCATTCCGACACCGTCGCGAAAAATGACGAAATTGCCCTCGGCGCGATTTTTGTTTCCGATCAATCTGTCAAATTTTAGCCCACTCGGACACCGTCACGAAAAATGACGAAATTGCCCCTAGCGCAGTTTTTGTTTCCGATCAACCTGTCAAATTTTAGCCCATACCGACACCTTCACGAAAAAGGACGAAATTGCCCCCGGCGGGATTTTTGTTTCCGATCAACCTGTCAAATTTTAGCCCATTCCGACACCTTTACGAAAAAGGACGAAATTGCCCCCGGCGGGATTTTTGTTTCCGATCCACCTGTCAAATTTTAGCCCATTTCGACACCGTCGCGAAAAATGACGAAATTGCCCCCGGCGCGATTTTTGTTTCCGATCAACCTGTCAAATTTCAGGCCATTCCGACACCGTCGCGAAAAATGATGATAGTGCCCCCGGCGCGATTTTTGTTTCCGATCAACCTGTCAAATTTTAGCCCATTCCGACACCGTCGCGTAAAATGACGAAACTGCCCACGGCGTGATTTTTGTTTCCGATCAACCTGCCAAATTTCAGCCCATTCCGACAACGTCGCCAAATAATGACGAAATTGCCCCCGGCGCGATTTTTGTTTCCGATCAATCTGTCAAATTTTAGCCCACTCGGACACCGTCGCGAAAAATGACGAAATTGCCCCTAGCGCAGTTTTTGTTTCCGATCAACCTGTTAAATTTTAGCCCATTCCGAAACCTTCGCGAAAAAGGACGAAATTGCCCCCGGCGGGATTTTTGTTTCCGATCAACCTGTCAAATTTGAGCCCATTCCGACACCGTCACGAAAAATGGCGAAATTGCCCCCGGGGCGATTTTTGTTTCCGATCAACCTGTCAAATTTTAGCCCATTCCGACACCGTCGCGTAAAATGACGAAACTGCCCCCGGCGTGATTTTTGTTTCCGATCAACCCGCCAAATTTCAACCCATTCCGACAACGTCGCGAAAAATGACGAAATTGCCCTCGGCGCGATTTTTGTTTCCGATCAATCTGTCAAATTTTAGCCCACTCGGACACCGTCACGAAAAATGACGAAATTGCCCCTAGCGCAGTTTTTATTTCCGATCAACCTGTCAAATTTTAACCCATTCCGACACCTTCACGAAAAAGGACGAAATTGCCCCCGGCGGGATTTTTGTTTCCGATCCACCTGTCAAATTTTAGCCCATTCCGACACTGTCGCGAAAAATGACGAAATTACCCCTGGCACGTTTTTGTTTCCGATCCACCTGTCAAATTTTAGCCCATTCCGACACTGTCGCGAAAAATGACGAAATTACCCCTGGCACGTTTTTGTTTCCGATCCACCTGTCAAATTTTAGCCCATTCCGACACTGTCGCGAAAAATGACGAAATTACCCCTGGCACGTTTTTGTTTCCGATCCACCTGTCAAATTTTAGCCCATTCCGACACTGTCGCGAAAAATGACGAAACTGCCCCCGGCGTGATTTTTGTTTCCGATCAACCTGCCAAATTTCAGCCCATTCCGACAACGTCGCGAAAAATGATGAAATTGCCCCCGACGCGATTTTTGTTTCCGATCAATCTGTCAAATTTTAGCCCACTCGAACACCGTCGCGAAAAATGACGAAATTGCCCCTAGCGCAGTTTTTGTTTCCGATCAACCTGTCAAATTTTAGCCCATTCCGAAACCTTCGCGAAAAAGGACGAAATTGCCTCCGGCGGGATTTTTGTTTCCGATCCACCTGTCAAATTTTAACCCATTTCGACACTGTCGCGAAAAATGACGAAATTGCCCCCTGCGCGATTTTTGTATCCCACCAACCTGCCAAATTTCAGCCCATTCCGACATCGTCGCGAAAAATAACGAAATTGACCCCTGCGCGATTTTTGTTTCCGATCAACCTGTCAAATTTTAGCCCATTCCGACACCGTCGTGAAAAATGATGAAATTGCCCCCGGCGCGATTTTTGTACCCTATCAACCTGCCAAATTTCAGCCCATTCCAACAACGTCGCGAAAAATGTCGAAATTGCCCCCGGTGCGATTTTTGTTTCCGATCAATCTGTCAAATTTTAGCCCATTCCGACACCTTCGCGAAAAAGGACGAAATTGCCCCCGACGGGATTTTTGTTTTCGATCCACCTGTCAAATTTTAGCCCACTCGGACACCG
>NW_019230986.1:0-950 GCF_002742605.1 Olea europaea var. sylvestris
CGTCATTTTTCGCGACTGTGTCGGAATGGGCTCAAATTTGACAGATTGATTTGAAGCAAAAATCGCGCCGGGGAAATTTCGTCGTTTTTCGCTACTGTGTCGGAATTGGCTAAAATTTGACTGGTTGAACGGAAACAAAAATCGCGCCGGGGGAAATTTCGTCATTTTTCTCGACTGTGTCGGAATGGGCTCAAATTTGACTGGCTAATCGGGAACAAAAACCGCGACGGGTGTAATTTCGTCATTTTTCGCGACTGTGTCGGAATCGGCTGAAATTTGACTTGTTGATCGGATACAAAAATCGCGCCGGGGGCAATTTCGTCATTTTTCTCGACTGCGTCGGAATGGGTTCAAATTTGAATGGTTAATCGGGAACAAAAACCGCGACGGGTGTAATTTCGCCATTTTCCGCGACTGTTTCGAAATTGGCTGAAATTTGACTTATTGATCGGAAAAAAAAATCGCGCCGGGGGCAATTTCCTCATTTTTCTCGACTGTGTCGGAAGTGGCTAAAATTTGGCAGTTTGATCGGAAATAAAAATCGCACCGGCGGCAATTTCGTCATTTTTCTCGACTGTGTCGGAATGGGCTCAAATTTGACAGGTTTATCGGGAACAAAAATCGCGCCGGGGCAATTTCATAATTTTTTCCGACTGTATCGGAATTGGCTGAAATTTGATTTGTTGATCGGAAACAAAAACCGCCCCGGGGGTAATTTCGTTATTTTTCTCGACTGTGTCAGAATTGGCTGAAATTTGGCAGTTTAATCAGAAATAAAAATCGCGCCGGAGTCAATTTCGTCATTTTTCTCGACTGTGTCGGAATGGGCTCAAATATGACAGATTGATTTGAAGCAAAAATCGCACCGGGGAAATTTCGTCATTTTTCGCGACTGTGTCGGAATTGGCTAAAATTTGACTGGTTGATCGGAAACAAAAATCGCGCCGGGG
>NW_019230986.1:1029-2991 GCF_002742605.1 Olea europaea var. sylvestris
GTGTCGGAATGGGCTCAAATTTGACAGGTTGATCGGAAACAAAAACCGCGCCGGGTGTAATTTCGTCATTTTTCGCGACTTTGTCGGAATCGGCTGAAATTTGACTTGTTGATCGGAAACAAAAATCGCGCCGGGGGCAATTTCTTCATTTTTCTCGACTGTCTCGAAATTGGCTGAAATTTAGCAGTTTGATCGGAAATAAAAATCGCGCCGGGGGCAATTTCGTCATTTTTCTCGACTGTGTCGGAATGGGCTAAAATTTGACAGGTTGATCGGAAACAGAAACCGCGCCGGGTGTAGTTTCGTCATTTTTCGCCACTGTGTCGGAATCGGCTGAAATTTGATTTGTTGATCGGAAACAAAAACCGCGTCGGGGGCAATTTCGTCATTTTTCTCGACTGTCTCGGAATTGGCTGAAATTTGGCAGTTTGATCGGAAATAAAAATCGCGTCGGGGGCAATTTCGTCATTTTTCTCGACTGTGTTGGAATGGTCTCAAATTTGACAGGTTTATCGTGAACAAAAATCTCGCCGGGGCAATTTCATCATTTTTTGCGACTGTATCGGAATTGGCTGAAATTTGATTTGTTGATCGGAAACAAAAGCTGCCCCGGGGGCAATTTCGTCATTTTTCTCGACTGTGTCAGAATTGGCTGAAATTTGGCAGTTTAATCAGAAATAAAAATCTCGCCGGAGTCAATTTCGTCATTTTTCTCGACTGTGTCGGAATGGGCTCAAATTTGACAGGTTTATTGGGAACAAAAATCGCGCCGGGGCAATTTCATCATTTTTTGCGACTGTATCGGAATTGGCTGAAATTTGACTTGTTGATCGGAAACAAAAACCGCCCCGAGGGCAATTTCGTCATTTTTCTCGACTGTGTCAGAACTGGCTGAAATTTGGCAGTTAAATCAGAAATAAAAATCTCGCCGGAGTCAATTTCGTCATTTTTTGCGACTGTGTCGGAATGGGCTCAAATTTGACAGATTGATTTGAAGAAAAAATCGCGCCGGGGAAATTTCGTCATTTTTCGCGACTGTGTCGGAATTGGCTAAAATTTGACTGGTTGATCGGAAACAAAAATCGCGCCGGGGGCAATTTCGTCATTTTTCTCGACTGTGTCAGAACTGGCTGAAATTTGGCAGTTAAATCAGAAATAAAAATCTCGCCGGAGTCAATTTCGTCATTTTTCTCGACTGTGTCGGAATGGGCTCAAATTTGACAGGTTGATCGGAAACAGAAACCGCGCCGGGTGTAATTTCTTCATTTTTCGCCACTACGTCGGAATCGGCTGAAATTTGATTTGTTGATCGGAAACAAAAGCCGCCCCGGGGGCAATTTCGTCATTTTTCTCGACTGTGTCAAAATTGGCTGAAATTTGGCAGTTTGATCTGAGATAAAAATCGCGCCGAGGGCAATTTCGTCATTTTTCTCGACTGTGTAGGAATGGGCTCAAATTTGACAGGTTGATCGGGAACAAAAACCGCGCCAAGTGTAATTTCGTCATTTTTCACGACTACGTCGAAATTGGATCAAATTTGACCGGTTGATCGGAAACAAGAAACGTGCCGTGGGCAATTTCGTCATTTTTCTCGACTGTGTCGGAATGGGCTTAAATTTGACAGGTTGATCGGGAAAAAAAACCGCGCCGGGTGTAATTTCGTCATTTTTCGCCACTGTGTCGGAATTGGCTGAAATTTGACTTGTTGATCGGAAACAAAAATCGCTCCTGGTGCAATTTCGTCATTTTTTCTCGACTGTCTCGAAATTGGCTGAAATTTGGTAGTTTGATCGGAAATAAAAATCGCGCTGCGGGCAATTTCGTCGTTTTTCTCGACTGTATCGGAATGAGCTCAAATTTGACAGGTTTATCGGGAACTAAAATCGCGCCGGGGCAATTTCATCATTTTTTACGACTGTGTCAGAATTGGCTGAAATTTGACTTGTTGATCGGAAACAAAAA
>NW_019230987.1:0-2991 GCF_002742605.1 Olea europaea var. sylvestris
TTTTTTTTTAACAGAAGTCTAGAATTTTATTTTTTGGAAGTTGATACAGTGAGAGCAAGTAACTGAAATAGTAACAATTCCGTGAAGACATGAGACCGTTGAAGGAAGCAGTTTACAGATTCAGATCTCAAAGGTTACTCGGTTCTAAGAATAAAAGTCCAGATAAAACCTAAGGTAAAACTATTAAACTTTTACTAAAATTAGAATAAATCTTTTTAAGATCTTAAAAAATTGTAGGGATTAATCGATGATTATTTGTATGAATAAATGCCATGATATATAATTAAAGGATTATATAATCTATTAGAAAGAATGTTAGAAAAAAATAAAGAACATTATTTCTGAATTAGAAAATATAAATTTACTATTTGAAGAATATAGTATTTTAATTAGAAAACATGAAATATATGTTGCAGATTATTCTTATTTATTAGATCATAGAATAGATTTATATTCAAATGTTTATAATAAAAGATAAAATATTTAAAAGATTATGATATATGTTGTAATATAGAAAGAATCATTTTATTAAGGGTAATATAGACCTTTTAATAAAAAGGAATAGTGATAGGCCAAATAGAAAAATCTTCCAGATGAAGGAGAAAGCTATGTAACCAATAAAAATGACGTCACTGCAAAATAAGGATCAAATTTTATGATTTGAGGGTTTACTTTGGGGCTCACAACTCCGGGAATTATGTAGGTTATGTATTTGGGCTGCAGACTTGTGAAATTTTGTGGATTTTGTCTTTGGGATTCAATTTTGGGTTGTATGGTTATAGAGCATTTTTAAGTGAAAATTACAGATACTAATAGATTTGAAGATCTCATTTCATAACTTAGATGACATGTTTACTATTACAAAAATCAGAGATTTTTTAATTAAAATAATATACAAAGTAAATATTAAACACCTAGCCAATCCCTAAGTGGGGTGTATTTAATTGAGACTTATGAAAACTTTGATGGACATTTTTTTAAGTGACGACTTCTGAGAATTTCGTAGATTTTTATAGATTTGTATGGAATTAGTGGAAATCTTTCGTAAACTTTTATGGACTTTCATTTTAAAATTTCTATAGACTTTTATAGAATTCAAATATTTTTGAAAACTTTCATTTGAAATAGAATTCACGTGAATCTAATATAATAGTGTGAAATTATTACATACAAGGTGTTGGTTCCACAATTCCTATTTTTCTTCCCTTCTTCTTCCTTTATAATAAAAAATATAAATTAAAGAATAAAAATTTAAGACCTTAATTAAATAAATAATAATTAAAATTATACATGTATATGATAAACAATAAAGTTAATATTCAATAGTATTAATATAATATATTTTAAAAATAAATAAAAATAATATATTTAAATTTAGTTATAAAAATTTTTATAATTTAATAAAAAAATAGATATTTTTGACATAAAAATGAATGAAAAAAGAAAAAAAAAATCATAAGAATCCAATTTAAAATTTCTCATAGAAAATAGAGATAAATAATAAGAGAGAGTGAGGGATAAATGGAAATAAATGTAATCAATATAAAAAAAAAAATCTAATCATACATGTTCGTAGAAGAAAAAAGGAAAGAAAGATAAATAAATAAAAAAATCTGATGAAAATCTCCCAAAATCTCGTGATTAATGGAAGACAAATTTTAAGATTTTATATGAATACTTTCTACTTAAAAACTAGTACTCCAAAAACTTTTATAAAAGTCTCTAGAAGTCATGAAAATTTAAATACTCCAAATCTTATAGAGACTTTTAAAATTTTTTAATTGAATATACCGTAACTTTTAGAGACTTTTTAAAAGTATGTAAAAGTCTCAATTGAATACATCCCGACTTTTAAAAAGTTTCAATTGAACACATCAATACTTTTAGAGAGTTTCAAAAAATCTTAATTGAATACCCCTATCTTTTTAAATCCCAAAAAATCACTAAAAGTCACAACTAAATACACCCTCCTAAATCTCTCTCCCATAAACTTAACTATTTTCTCCACTCTCTGTTTACCGAGTAGATGTTTGCCGATTAACATCTCAGACGACGATCACCAGAGGAAAAAGAAAAGAGTGCGACATGCAGCAGTGGCGCTTTAACAGTCGCCCGACGCTGTAAAATCGCACCTCTGCGGGCGGGTTGCAACGTCGCTTGTGACGTCTAGTCCTGACTTGCGGCGTAGTGAGAGACACCCTCGCTTGGCAATGTGAGGATCTTTTTTTTTTGTCCCCTCTATTTTGAGTTGATCCGTGGCTAATGGAGGTGTGGATGGAATGGTGCGTTGCGGTGGCTTTGCTCTGGCAATGGTCGCTTTGTTTCGTTGGATCTAGTGTTGGTGGGGACGACTCTGATATGGTGGCGGTGGCTCTTTGGGGGTAGAGAATCTGTTGGTGTGCTGTGTTGACCGGTTGTCATGAGGTGATGGTCGCTCTGATGGCAATGGTGCTCTATTGTGATGGTGAGTCTATTGGTGTGCTATGGTGTTGACAGGTTGTCGTGAAGTGGTGGTGCTGTTGGAAGCGACGGGGAGGTGGTGTTGCAAATTATTTAGTTGATTGTGAAAAATAAATTATTCAATGTGTAACCAATAAATAATATGTGACCTAAAAATTTATTAATTTGTGACTAATAACTTAATAATTTGTGACTGTATAATAAGATATAACTTATGAAATTAATTAAATGTGATCGATAAATAAATTATGATATATAATTTTTTTATTTTTGACCGATGAATAAAATTGTGACTTATAAAATTTTCAATTTATAGCCGTGGAATAATTTGTGACCGAAAAATAATTTATAATCCATCAATTCGATAACTGTGGCCATATTGTATAGAATTGTGACCTTAATATATTTAATTAATAAAATATATTTTTAATTTATTATTTTATAAATAAAATCTAATTTTTGAAATTTGAAACCTTGTTTTCTTAATTTCGAAATGTGTGATACTTAAACTTTTACTTATGAATTTTTCCC
>NW_019230988.1:0-2991 GCF_002742605.1 Olea europaea var. sylvestris
TTCGGTTCGGGAGATTTGCCCAGCCCTACATGAGACTTCCCACAGCTGAAGCATAAGGAACATTTCTCATGTAATCTATCTCCATTGCGTTCTCGGGACAGTGCTCTTTAGATAGATAAATTCCATGTCTAAAAGGAAGTTGTCCCTTTTTGGAATTCTACATTGCAAATCTGGACAATATTTTGTCAATATATGAAGTTTGGGATAATGCAATCCTTCTGTTTTTCCTATCTTGCAAGATACGGATTCCCAAAACATAACTAGCTTCTCCCAAGTCCTTCATATCAAACTGCTGTGACAACCATTTCTTTACAGATAACAATGTCCCTACATCATTTCCAATGAGTAGAATGTCATCTACATAAAGAATCAGAAAAAATACTTTCTTCCCTTGTATTTGTTTGTACACACATGGTTCATCTAGATTTTGCTCAAAACCATAGGTCTTGATGGTTTGATCAAATCTTACATTCCAAGATCTGGACGCTTGCTTGAGTCCATAAATGGACCTCTGCAACTTGCAAACTTTCCTTTCATGGCCTTCTTTCACAAACCCTTCATGTTGCATCATGTAAATGGTCTCCTCAAGACGTCCATTTAAAAATGATGTCTTGACATCCATTTTCCAAACCTCATAATCATAAAGAGCGGCAATGGATAAAAGGAATCGAATAGATTTAAGCATGGCAATCGGTGAGAAGGTTTCTTTATAGTCGATGCCTTCTCTTTGGGTAAAACTCTTGGCCACTAGCCTTGCTTTGAAGGTTTCAACCTTCCCATCTACACCTCTTTTCCTTTTATAGACCCACTTGTATCCTATAGGCTTTACCCCATTAGGTGCATTTACAAGATCTCAAACCTTGTTGGAATCATAGATTCCATTTCTGAGTTCATGGCTAATTTTCATGATTCAAAGTCTACATCCTCCATTGCTTCCTTAAATGAAGTGGGATCTTTTTCTTGCTCAGTAGAGATCGCCTAATAGGATTCTCCACAGAGCAAGTACCTAGAAGGTGGTCTCACAATCCTCCACTACGAGTAATGGTTGAAGGTGCCTGATTGTCCAGTCTGACCAAAGGTCCTTCCTCTCTTCCCACTGTTTGATCCTGTTCTTGGTTAGGAACAACTTTCTCATCATCCCTATTTGTAGGAAATTGAGGAGATACAACAATGGGTGCCTCATTTTCTACTACCTCTGGTTCTATTTGCCTATGAGGCCCTGTGGGCATTACTTGCTTCATCAGCAATCATTGGTTCAGTATGAAGTTCCAAGTCATCACCATTAGATTCTATGCGGAAATCTGGAACTGAGTTGTTTGAACCATGTTCTAACATCTTTTCCAATAGAATCTTAATAGTAGACTTGTGTTCTTCTATATACTTATCCTCTAATAAGGTTGCATTTGTGCTAACAAATACCTTCTTATCAGGAGGATTATAGAAGTAGTAACTTCTCGTTCCCTTTGGATATCCTACAAAGAAACAAACATCTGATCTTAATTCCATCTTATCCGTCTTTCCCTTTAGCACATGTGCTGGACATCCCCATATCCGAATGTGGTGTGAATTGGGCTTGCGCCCATTCCACAATTCAAGAGGTGTCTTGGGAACTGACTTAGATGGTACCAAATTCAAGATATAAATGGCTGTTTGTTGTGCATATCTCCAAAAGGATATAGGCAATGAGGAATAACTCATCATTGATCTTACCATATCTAAAAGAGTTTGATTTCTTCTTTCCGAGACACCATTCTTTTGGGGAGTTCTTGGTGCACTCAATTGGGAAAATATCCCATTATCCGATAAATAGACCTTAAACTCTTGGGATAGATACTCGCCACCTCGATCAAATCGAAGGGCCTTGATACTCTTACCTAATTGTTTCTCAACTTCCGTCTGAAACTCCTTGAATTTCTTCAAAGCTTCGGATTTGTGAGACATAAGGTATATGTATCCAAATCTTGAGTAATCATCTGTGAAGGTGTGAAATACTCGTATCCTCCTCTAGCCCGAGTACTAATAGGTTCACAAACATTGAAATGAACTAATTCCAAAACCTCTTTAGCCCTTAGTCCTTTAGCCTTAAAGGGCCACTCGGTCATCTTTCCTTCTATACGAGATTCACAAGTTAGTATAGATTCCACCTCTAACTCATTTAAAGGACCATTCTTTACCAATCTTTGAATCCTATTTAGATTGATATGACCCAATCTAAGATGTCATAAGAGAGTTTCATTAGTACTAGACGGCCTCTTTTTTCTTAGCAGTAGTAGTATTATGTATAGAGCCAATCAAACGACTTAAGACATAAAGACTATTAACCATATGACCCGAACGTATAACAGAATTATTCAACTTAATAACCACCATAAAATGGGTAAAAAGTATCGAATAACCAACATGATATAAAAGTACAACGGAAACCAAGTTCCGTGTAAGTTCGGGAACATAATAACAGTCATCTAATATCAAATGCCTACGATTCTCAAAATATAAAGTAAAAATGCCAACAGTTTTGGCAGATACCACTGCTCCTGCCCAACCCTGAGAGTGTACTCCCCTTCACTGAGATACTTGGTTCCTTGGAACCCCTACAAAGAATTGCAAACATGATTAGTGGCTCCAGAATCTACAATCCAAGTATTAGTAGAATCAACCACTAAGCATAACTCAATGAATAGGGCATTATTGCCTTTATCTTGCTTCCCCTTAGCTAGGTAATCTGGGTAGTTCCTCTTCTAGTGACTCTTTTGTCCACAAATAAAACACTTTCCCTTTGATTTCCCATCGATAGTAGTTTTCTTCCCCTTTGACTTGCTATCTGACTTTTTGTTTGGCCTCTTCCTCTTCTTTCCTCCTTTTCCACCAGAAGGCTTAGGATGAGAGGGTCCAACTATAACAGTCAAAGCACTTCCACTTTTAGCTTTTAGAACAGATTCAGCATTTTGTAACTCTTTCATTAATTCCGTCAGAGACTTGTCCATCTTGTGT
>NW_019230989.1:0-2990 GCF_002742605.1 Olea europaea var. sylvestris
AGATAATAAATGGTCGAGATAACAAATATCTTCTTCCTTTGTAGCCGTCCTTGCATTGGAGTAGATAATATGGTCTTCAGATGGATAAACCCATATTTTTTCTTTTTCAGTAATTATCTGAGTTACATATTCAAATATTTCTTTGTACCCTTTTGCTCTTCTGTAGGGCATCATATTTAAAATATCTTGATATTCATTTTTAACAACCTTTTGACTAGTTGGTAAAAAATGTTGGTTTGTAAGTCCCATTTTGATAACATGGAACGATGGATGCATATATTCAAGAACGGGATCTCATTCCATAGTTGCTAAATGGAACCTAATGTATATATTTGTTGTCTTGACGATTTCAGTATATCTTTTAACAGCTTTCCTGATGTTAACTGGAAGCTAGGCTATTTCTTTGAGATCTTTGCTGGGATATGTACAGAGTATATTTCCTATCTCAAAGCAGTTTCGTACCCAGTTGGCTGGTGCTCCTAGATAGAAGTTTATTTTGTTGTATTTTGCATAGTGGAGAGTTTTCATCAACTTTCCTATCTCCAGATACCAATCTGATAGAAAAAATAACAATAAAGAACATAACTTCTTCATGGTTATCTTTTCTGGGAATTTTTGCTTCATGGCATATCTTGACAATATCTTTTGGATCTATTCTTTCAATAGAAAGTTTAGATTGAGTTTGGCTCTGTGAAGAGCTACCTTCGCTTTTGATATCTTGAATATCTTCCCTAGTAGAAATTTTTGTATCTTCATTACCCGTAATAGGCTTAAGTATTCCCTGTGAAGGGGTTCCTATTACCTTCTTCTCTTTTCCTTTGTCCTCGGGGAGAGCGCTAGTATTCACAAGTCCCTGCGAAGGTATACTAAACTTGGTACAAGTTACTTCTGCTTCAAGGGCTATATTTTTGCTTTGAAGGTTATCTTGGATATTTTGAATTTGTGCTTCCAAATAGGAAACTTTTATCTCAAGTATTTGGACTTTTGTCCTTAGTTGTTCTAGCTCCATCCCTGCTAAGATAATCAGGAAGAAAGTTAGTTTTACCTTTTATGTATTCAATATCAAATTTGAAATATGAAAACCAAATTTGTATCCTAATAATATATATATAGTAATAGATGGATCAACATTACTTTTTAAAAAGGCTTTAACTTGAGTATTATCAGTTCTAATCAAGAACTTTTTTGGTAATAAATAATCTTCATATTTTTTGTCACGCTCCCAAATTAACATTGATATCTATACACAACCTAGATATAGAATTTTACATATTTTTTTTTCGAGTTTGTTAACTTCTAATCACCTGTGACACGATCATATAACATATCGAAACTCAAAATCATATCACCATTATCCAACATATATATTCTGAGCTTATAAACATGTCTACAGGCCATTTCAAAAATACACTATATAGGATTCCAAAATATAACCCTACAGATGGCAGCCTACAAAATAATCATACAGGTCGTCATCAATGTATATCGAACTCTGGAATCCTGTAGGAGCTCCACAGCTAGCCATGCTCTCTATGTAGTTCCATGGTCACCTACAATGTAAGAACTGCATAAGCTAACTGTCACGACTCGCTCGATTTTGACACAAGAAGATCGAGAAATTTAAAATGTTGACGACTTGGGGCTAACCGGAATATTCTAGACTCCCACAAGTGCATGAAGATTGCTAGAATATGGTGGGACATTCTAGAAGCCTACAAGCTCCTTACTTGGTGGATTATTCTAGATCATCCTAGTTTAGTCCATAGATATTTTAATGTAGATATTTGTATAGATAATTCTAGATGTGTAATCTAGACCGTTGGATAGAAAAGATCCTAGCCATCCATTTGAGGAGGCTACTACTATAAATAGCTTGGTAGGATTCATTTGAAGGCATCAAGAGAGAGTGAAGTTGTAAAGAGTATCCTTATTCAATACAAAGTCTTCTTTGTAAGTTCTTGTGTTCCTTCATTGTCCCTTTCTTAAAGTGTTCTACTTAGTGCCTTTCTAAGACATCAACGCCAATCGGGACGCTGACTTAGTGTAATAACCGCGGGGGCGAAAGTTGAAGACACTAAGGCCGCACGGTTCTTGAAGGAAATCAGCAAGTCCGTGACAGTTGGTATCAGAGCCTAGGTTTGCTCACTTACTATCGTTGGCATGGTGGAAAAAGATGTTGTGGGATCCGGCATTTCGGAAGTAGAACATGACGAGCGGGGTCGAGAGGTCGAACCCCAAACCACGAGTAAGAAAACTCGACAAACTCGAAGCAAGAGCCGACCACCAGCCCCTACCGGTGGATCTCTTGAGGAGGTATTTCTCAATATGGGGGAACGCATTGAAGTAGTGGAGAATTCACTCTCAACCCTTGAAGCTCACACCTTGGAACAACTTGATGATCTCAAGGAAGACCAAGGCGCTTTAAGGGAAGAATATACGAGGTTGGAGGTTAAGGTCATGGATGCTGTCAAAGCAATCCAAGACCAAGTAAACAAGCTTTGCGCGGACATGCAAAGTGGCCTAGACGCTTGTAAGAAGGCGTCAACTAGTGCGGGTACTAGCACGATTCTAGCGACTCCAAGGATCGACTATCCAAAGCCTAGGGAGTTCGATGGAAAGCGAGATGCAAAAGAGCTAGATGATTTCCTATGGCGATTGGAAATATATTTTGAGGGCGTGAACATTTTGGATGAAGCTATTAAGGTACGTACTTCAACTATGTATCTTACGGACACTGCGGCTCTATGGTGGCGACGTAAGCACGCCGACATAGAAAAGGGTGCTTGTAGGATAGATAGTTGGGATGATTTCAAGACGGAATTGAAACGCCAATTTTATCCCGAAAATGTAGTATATGAGGCCCATAAAAAGCTTAGGGAGTTGAAACATAAGGGCACTATTCGCGATTATGTCAAAGAGTTTACTACCCTTGTGCTTCAAATCTCGAGCATGTCAGATGAAGATCTATTGTTTCACTTTACCGACGGATT
>NW_019230990.1:0-2990 GCF_002742605.1 Olea europaea var. sylvestris
ATTTTATGGTACATTGTGGAACTATGCAATCAAAATGGTGTTAAAAGTAGAGAACAGGAACTTTACAACAAGTTTGTAGCCATATCTAAACTCTGTAGCTGTCCGCAATGGACGAAACTGTTTCTGTGGCATCTTCTGTATCTCCTTCTCATCCTGTTTCAGTAAAAGAAAATTAAAGTGGAGTAGTTCACATTTACAAACTGAAGTGTAAGGGTCCAAATATTATAAAATAACTGCCTCCAATTTCAATGATGATCTACACAAATGAAAATATCTACATACAGCTATTGGTCTATGGATTTGTAATCTTAACTTTTGAAGGTTGCATTTGATTTAACCAATATATAAAATGCTGATATGTTCCATTTTCTACACTAAATAATGCACTGTCAAGTTTCCATTTTTAACACTTCTGGAACTCTGTAAAGCACATTTATTTTGGAACTCAAGTTCAGTAAGAATTATCATCTCCATATTGTTATGGAACTGAACTAAATTTGACATAACTCCCGTGCACAAATAATCCTTCAATCGAGCATTATCAACATCCAATTCTTACCCCTTACTCCAACAAAAATCAATTTTTCCGAAATCAATATTCAAAATTAACTTCGTGCTCCTCTTTAACAGACGAGGGAAGAAAATTTAAAAGCACGATAAAGGGAAAAAATCTTAGAGCTGATGGTTTCTACGTTTTCTTGGTGCATAAGATAGTTAAAGAGCTGATAAAAGTAAAAGGAGATACAATTTCTAAGTTCTAGGTTCATAGAGACCAAATCATGTTCTTTCTTACTAACTAGTTTAGTTTAGTACTAAGTTAGGTCATCTCCAACGCTACACCAAATTTTACACCAAATCTTGCACTAAGCTAAAATTCATCTCCTACCATTACACCAAAATTTGCACCATATGAACAGTGTTTAACCATTTTCTTCCCTTTTTTTATTCTTAATAATTTATTTATTTGCAATATTATTTATGTAATTATTTTATGATACAAGTCTTACTCTGTAAATAACTGCTGCAATATTCCTAGCTAGTGTATCTTTGTAAAGATATTTTCCAAGAAAATTGTCCTTTGCAGCAACCATGATTTTTGCAGTTGTCCCACCGGTTATAAGATTAAGTGGGTACCAAAGGTAAACCTGTCCAAAACAAAACAGTGAACAACATTTCCAGACACCAAAAATGAAAGCTTATAAAAATTCAAAGCTCAGGTAAGAGAATTTCCTCGCCGTTACCCTACATATACATTAATCAGCAATAGGATGACAAGATTTACAAGGTCCTTGGAAATAGTGTTTTGGCTAGGGTTTGGGAAACTTCTCATCATATTTTCTCTGCTCGTCCAATAGCATACCAAGTCTGGGATTTTTTTGTTGCTGCTTAACTGAAAGGTGGAACATGGATCCGTACGGATCCGTACGAGGAGAAGAGAATCTAGGCTTTCTAAACTAGACCAATTCGACAGCAGATGGGAAGATGGTGATGTGGAACAAACCTTATGAGGAGTTCTAACCTTCTAAAAAGGATCTTCCACCCATGTCTCGTCATCGTTGCAAAGGTACGGAAGGTTCTTTTAAGCTATCAGTCGGGAAAGGAAAGCAAGGTGGAGTACTTAGTGAGGAGACAGCACAGGAGAAAAGAAATTCTCGCAGCTAAGGAAGCACGTCAACTCCTAAAGGAAGCTCGCGAGAGGAAAAAAACCTATGATATTCATCCCAAGCCCAGTCGTGCAAAGCTCCAAGCAGCATATTCTGATTCAAGTGCAAAAACTGCCTCTTCTGGGCGTGTCCCTGAGACTAGTGCTCGTTGTTGGGGGAAGTGAATCAACAAATGCATGGAATGAGTGATACCGAAGGGTAAGCCCCCTTTGTCATAAAAAATGGAATCATTCGATAGGAAACGCTTTCCAGGGTTCATGTGTTGTTCAGCGTCAAAATCCTGGCTCACGAAGCGTCCCTCACGTAGTAGAGCTCCAAACCTCGACTCGCTCTTGTGACATGCTACATAGGCCAGAAAGGAGTCTTTCCTGCCGTTAATCATTTGATAACTGTGGTTTTTTATCGTTCTACGGGAGAACAAAAGCATGGGAATCTAGAGTTGGAAGTATTTATAATTTATAAAATGAGAACGCATCTTTTTTTACACAAAAATATCAAATTTCTTCCCACGTTGCAAGAAGATTTCCAAGCTTAACACTTGCAAAAATCTATCCTCCTATACATTTTCTTTGTCTGTGCAAGAGCGGGATGTATATACATGTTTAATCACCTCATTTAAAAGACATTTATTCTATAGATAAGCCTTACGCATGTTGTTGAATATATCAATAGGTCGTTGATGAGTGTATTTCACTCATACTATAGATACCATCTAAACTTGATATTTAGCTAATTACTATGAGTTTAGAGCGTTTTAATGTGTGATTTGATATCGTGGTACAGGTTGATGAGATTGAAGGAAATAAGCAAAAGTTGACAAAATTGAAGAAAATGGCTAAGTTGTAAGAGATCCAAAGTTCGGGGACTAAAGTGCAAATATTCAAATGTCATGTCGAACCTCATGATGAAGATTCAAGAGTGCTTGGAGTCAATTTGATAAAGAAAAACGTCGAAGTTATGAAATATAATTAAAGTATGGTCACAAATAATTTCTAACCAAAAATAGTTATGCACTGGTTTTTAGCCTCATATTGGCCAACAATCGAATTTGAAAATCATATCCGAAACAAAGTTGTAGTCTTTTGAGTTAGCTTTCTAACGCATCTTGAATCACCTCATCAGACATCGGAAGAAAAAGTTATGATAAAAATACTGAAAAAAATCACAAACTGAAACTGCCTTTTCACCTGAGCAGGGCTCTGCAACGCTCACGTTACTGAAATTCAGCAGCAAACACGACGCGAAGGCACCACTCGTGCAGGAACTAGGGTTTTCAAGTCTTTAAACTATTTTTCGAGCCCAATTCGTCTCCAACTCTTTCCAAGA
>NW_019230991.1:0-2989 GCF_002742605.1 Olea europaea var. sylvestris
ATTTGACCGGTTGATCGGGAACAAAAATCGCGCCGGGTGTAATTTCGTCATTTTCCGCGACTGTGTCGGAATTGGCTAAAATTCGACTGGTTGATCGGAAACAAAAACAGTGCCGGGGGCAATTTCGTCATTTTTCTCTACTGTGACGGATTTTGTTGAAATTTGGCCGTTTGATCGGAAATAAAAATCGCGCCGGCGGCAATTTCGTAATTTTTCTCGACTTTGTCGTAATGGGCTCAAATTTGACTAGTTGATCGGAAACAAAAATCGTGCCGGTGGCAATTTCGTCATTTTTCTCGACTGTGGCGGAATGGGCTCAAATTTGACAGGTTGATCGGGAACTAAAATAGCACTGGGTGTAATTTCGTCATTTTTCGCGACTGTGTCGGAATAGGCTAAAATTTGACAGGTTGATCGGAAACAAAAATCGCGTCGGGGGCAATTTTGTCATTGTTCTCGACTGTGTCGGAATTGGCTGAAATTTGGCAGTTAGATCTGAAATAAAAATCACGCCGTCGGCAATTTCATCATTTTTCTCGACTGTGTCGAAACGGGCTCAAATTTGACAGGTTTATCGGGAACAAAAATCGCGCCGGGGCAATTTCGTCATTTTTCTCGACATCTTCAGAATTGACTGAAATTTGGCGGTTTGACCGGAAATAAAAATCGTGCCGGGGGCAATTTCGTCATTTTTCTCGACTGTGTCGGAATGGGCTCAAATTTGACAGGTTGATCGGGAACAAAAATCGCGCCGGGTGTAATTTCGTCATTTTTCGCGACTGTGCCGGAATTGGCTAAAATTTGAATGGTTGATCGGAAACAAGAACCGCGCTGGGGCAATTTCGTCATTTTTCTCGACCGTGTCGAAATGGGCTCAAATTTGACAGATTTATCGGGAACAAAAATCGCGCCGGGTGTAATTTCGTCATTTTTCGTGACTGTGTCGGAAATGGCTGAAATTTGACTTGTTGATCGGAAACAAAAACCGCCTCGGGGGTAATTTCGTCATTTTGCTCGACTGTCTCGGAATTGGCTGAAATTTGGCAGTTTGATCGGAAATAAAAATCGCGCCGGGCAATTTCGTCATTTTTCTCGACTGTGTCGGAATGGGCTCAAATTTGACAGGTTTATCGGGAACAAAAATCGCGCAGGGGCAATTTCATCATTTTTTGCGACTGTCTGAATTGGATGAAATTTGACTTGTTGATCGGAAACAAAAATCGCCCCGGGGGCAATTTCGTCATTTTTCTCGATTGTGTCGGAATTGGCTGAAATTTGGCAGTTTGATCTGAAATAAAAATCGCTCCGGGGGCAATTTCGTCATTTCTCAAGACTGTGTCGGAATAGGCTCAAATTTGACCGGTTGATCGGGAACAAAAATCGCGCCGGGTGTAAATTCGTCATTTTCCGCGACTGTGTCGAAATTGGCTAAAATTTGACTGGTTGATCGGAAACAAAAACAGCGCCAGGGGCAATTTCGTCATTTTTCTCTACTGTGACGGATTTTGTTGAAATTTGGCCGTTTGATCGGAAATAAAAATCGCGCCGGCGGCAATTTCGTCATTTTTCTCGACTTTGTCGGAATGGGCTCAAATTTGACTAGTTGATCGGAAACAAAAATCGCGCCGGTGGCAATTTCGTCATTTTTCTCGACTGTGTCGGAATGGGCTCAAATTTGACGGGTTGATCGGAAAGAAAAATCGCACCGGGTGTAATTTCGTCATTTTTCGCGACTGCGTCGGAATTGGCTGAAATTTGACTTGTTGATCGGAAAAAGAAACCGCGCCGTGGGTAATTTCGTCATTTTTTGCGACTGTGTCGGAATAGGCTCAAATTTGACCGGTCGATCGGGAACAAAAATAGCACCGGGTGTAATTTCGTCATTTTCCGAGACTGTGTCGGAATTGGCTAAAATTTGACTGTTTGATCGGAAACGAAAATCGCGTCGGAGGCAATTTCGTCATTTTTCTCGACTGTGTCGGAATTTGCTGAAATTTGGCCGTTTGATCGGAAATAAAAATCGCTCCGGCGGCAATTTCGTCATTTTTCTTGACAGTGTCGGAATGGGCTCAAATTTGACAGGTTGATCGGGGACAAAAATAGTGCCGAGTGTAATTTCGTCATTTTTCCCGACTGTGTCGGAATTGGCTAAGATTTGACTGGTTGATCGGAAACAAAAACCGCGTCGGGGGCAATTTCGTCATTTTTCTCGACTGGGTCGGAATTGGCTGAAATTTGGCAGTTTGATCTAAAATAAAAATCGCGCCAGGTGTAATTTCGTCATTTTTCTCGACTGTGTCGGAATGGACTCAAATTTGACAGGTAGATCGGGAACAAAAATCGCGCCAGGTGTAATTTCGTCATTTTTCACGACTGTGTCGGAATTGGCTAAGATTTGACTGGTTGATCGGAAACAAAAACCGCGTCGGGGGCAATTTCGTCATTTTTCTCGATAGTGTCGGAATTGGCTGAAATTTGGCAGTTTGATCTGAAATAAAAATCACGCCGTGGGCAATTTCGTCATTTTTCTCGACTGTGTCGGAACTGGCTCAAATTTGACAGGTTCATCGGGAACAAAAATCGCGCCGGGTGTAATTTCGTCATTTTCCGCGACTGCATCGGAATTGGATAAAATTTCACTGGTTGATGGGAAACAAAAACCGCGCCGGGGGCAATTTCGTCATTTTTCTCTACTGTGTCGGAATTTGCTGAAATTTGGCCGTTTGATCGGAAATAAAAATCGCGCCGGCGGCAATTTCATCATTTTTCTCGACTGTGTCGGAATGGGCTCAAATTTGACAGGTTGATCGGGGACAAAAATAGCGTCGGGTGTAATTTCGTCATTTTTCGCGACTGTGTCGGAATTGGCTAAGATTTGACTGGTTAATCGGAAACAAAAATCGCGTCGGGGGCAATTTCGTCATTTTTCTCGACTGTGTCGGAATAGGCTGAAATTTGGCGGCTTGATCGGAAATAAAAATCGCGCCGT
>NW_019230992.1:0-2989 GCF_002742605.1 Olea europaea var. sylvestris
GCCGTTTTCAATCAACCGACAAAATTTTCGGTGGCTAAAATCCCTTGATCCCGGGTCTGTGCCCCGAGTCCAATTTTCGGGCCGTTTCTAACCAACCCACCAAATTTCGAACCATTCCGACACCGTTGCGACAAATGACAAAATTGCCCCTGGTGCGATTTTTCTTTGAAAATTTTCTGTCTAGCACTTCTTCAACATGACATAATTAATAAGGAAATTAATTATTCGGACGCCCAAATGAAGGAATCTAGGTAAAATCCTGTGATCCCGGGTCTGTGCCCCAAGTCCAATTTTGCAGGCCGTTTCCAATCATCCGCCAAATTTCGGCCCATTTCGACACCGTCGCAACAAACAACAAAATTGCCCCTGGTGTGGTTTTTCTTTGTTAATTTTCTGTCCAGTACTTCTTCAACTTGACGTAATTAATGCGGAAATTAATTATTTCGAGGCCCAAACGAAGGAATTTGGCTAAAATCCAATGATCTCGGGTCTGTGCCCCGAGTCCAATTTCGCGGGCCGTATTCAATCAACCCACCAAATTTCGGCCCATTCCGACACCGTCGCAACAAATGACAAAACTGCCCCAGGTGCGATTTTTCTTTGTTAATTTTCTGTCCAGCACTTCTTCAACATGACATAATTAATAAGAAAATTATTTATTAGGAGGCCAAAGCGAAGGAATTTGTGTAATTTTGCAAGCCGTTTCCAATCAACCCGCCAAATTTCTGCCCATTCCGACACCGTCGCGGCAAAAGACAAAATTGCCCCAGGTGCGGTTTTTCTATGTTAATTTTCTGTCTAGCACTTCTTCAACCTGACCTAATTAATACGGAAATTAATTATTCGGAGGCCCAAACGAAGGAATTTGGCTAAAATTCCGTGATCTCGGGTCTGTGCCACGAGTCCAATTTCGCGGGCTGTTTCCAATCAACCAGTCGAATTTCGGCCCATTTCGACACCTTCGCAACAAATGACAAAATTGCCACAGGTACGGTTTTTCTATGTTAATTTTCTGTCCAGAACTTCTTCAACCTGACATAATTAATACGAAAATTAGTTATTCGGAGGCCCAAACGAAGGAATTTTGCTAAAATTTCGTGATCCCGAGTCCGTACCACGAGTCCAATTTCGCGGGCCATTTCCAATCAACTTGCCAAATATTGGCCCATTCCGACACCGTCGCGACGAAAGACAAAATTGCCCCTGGTGCAGTTTTTTTTTTAAATTTTCTGTCCAGCACTTCTTCATCCTAACATAATTATTACGAAAATTAATTATTCGGAGGCCCAAACGAAGGAATTTGGCTAATCTCCCATGATCCCGGGTCTCTGCCCCGAGTCCAATTTCTCGGGCCGTTTCCAATCAACCTGCCAAATTTCGGCCCATTTCGAAACCGTTGCGACAAATGACCAAGTTGCCCCCTGGTGCGGTTTTGCTTTGTTAATTTTCTATCCAACACTTCTTCAACCTAACATAATTAATAAGGAAATTAATTATTCGGAGGCCCAAACGAAGGAATTTGGCTAAAATCCTGTGATCCCGTGTCAGTGCCCCGAGTCCAATTTCGCGAGCCGTTTCCAATCAACCTGCAAAATTTCGGCCCATTCTGACACCGTCACGACAAATGTCAAAGTTGCCCCTGGTACGGTTTTTCTTTGTTAATTTTCTGTTTATCACTTCTTCAACCTTACATAATTACTAAGGAAATTAATTATTCGGAGGCCCAAACAAAGGAATTTGGCTAAAATCCCGTGATCCTGGGTTTCGCGGGCTGTTTCCAATCAACCTTCCAAATTTCGGCCCATTCCGACACCGTCACGACAAAAGACAAAATTGCCCCTAGTGCGGTTTTGCTTTGTTAATTTTCTGTCCAGCAGTTCTTCAACCTGACATAATTAATACAGAAATTAATTGTTCGGAGGCCCAAACGAAGGAATTTGGCTAAAATCCCATGATCCCGAGTCTCTGCCCCGAGTCCAATTTCTCGGGCTGCTTCCAATGAACCTGCCAAATTTCGGCCCATTCTGACACCGTCGCGACAAATGATAAAATTGCCACTGGTGCGGTTTTGCTTTGTTAATTTTCGCAGCAACATCTTCAACCTGACATAATTAATAAGGAAATTAATTATTCGGAGGCCCAAACGAAAGAATTTGGCTAAAATCCCGAGATCTCGGATCCATGCCCCGAGTCCAATTTCGCGGGCCATTTCCAATCAACCTGCCAAATTTTGGTCCATTCTGACCCCATGGCGTCAAATGAAAAAAATTGCCCCAGGTGCGATTTTTCTTTTTTAATTTTCTGTCCAGCACATTTTCAACCTGACATAATTAATTTGGAAATTAATTGTTCGGAGGCCCAAACGAAGGAATTTGACTAAAATCCAGAGATCTCGGGTTCGTGTCCCGAGTCCAATTTCGAGGGCCGTTTCCAATCAACCTACCAAATTTTGGCACATTCCAACACTGTCGTGACAAATGACAAAATTGCCCTGGTGCGGTTTTCCTTTGTTAATTTTCTGTCCAGCATTTCTTCAACGTTACATAATCAATAAGGAAATTAATTATTCGGAGGCCGAAATGCAGGAATTTCGCTAAAATCTCGTGATCCCGTATCTGTGCCCGGAGTCCAATTTCGCGGGCCGTTTCCAATCAACCTGCCAAATTTAGGCCCATTCCGACACCGTCACGACAAATGAAAAAATTGCCCCTGGTGCGGTCTTGCTTTGTTAATTTTCTGTTTATCACTTCTTCAACCTTACATAATTACTAAGGAAATTAATTATTCGGAGGCCCAAACAAAAGAATTTGGCTAAAATCCCGTTATCCCGAGACTGTGCCACGATCCAATTTCGCGGGCCGTTTCCATTCAACCTGGCAAATTTCAGCCCATTCCGACACCGTCGGGACAAATGACAAAATTGCCCCTGGTGCGATTTTTCTTTGTTAATTTTCTATCCAGCACTTCTTCAACCTAACATAATTAATAC
>NW_019230993.1:0-2988 GCF_002742605.1 Olea europaea var. sylvestris
GGGCGATTTCGTAATTTCTCGCGACGTTGTCGAAATCGGCTCAAATTCGACTGATTGATCGGAATCAAAAATCGGGCCGGGGGCGATCTCGTCATTTTTCGCGACGGTCTCGAAATCGGCTCAAATTTGACTGATTGATGGGAAACAAAAATCGCGCAGGGGCAATTTCGTCATTTTTCGTGACGGAGTCGCAATCGGCTAAAATTTGACTGATTGATGGGAAACAAAAATCGCGCCGGGTGCGATTTCGTCATTTTTCTTGACGGTGTCGCAATCGGCTAAAATTTGACTGATTTATGGGAAACGAAAATTGCGCCGGGGGCGATTTCGTAATTTTTCGCGACGGTGTCGAAATTGGCTGAAATTTGACAGATTGATCGAAAACAAAAATCGCGCCGGGGGCAATTTCGTTATTTTTCGCGACGGTGTCGGAATGGGACCAAATTTGACTGATTGATCGGAAACAAAAATCGCGCCAGGGGCACTTTCGTCATTTTTCGCGACGGTGTCGGAATCGGCTAAAATTTGACTGATCGATGGGAAACAAAAATCGCGCCGCGGGCGATTTCGTCATTTTTCGCGGCGGTGTCGAAAAGGGCTCAAATTTGACCGATTGATCGGAAAAAAATTCGACCCGGGGGGAATTTCCTCATTTTTCGCGACGGTGTTGGAATCGTTTAAAATTTGACGATTGATGGGAAACAAAAATCGCGCCGGGGCAATTTCGTTATTTTTCGCGATGGTGTCGGAATCGGCTAAAATTTGACTGATTGATGGGAAACAAAAATAGCGCCGGGGGCGATTTTGTAATTTTTCGCGACGGTGTCGAAATCGGCTCAAATTTGACAGCCTGATGGGAAGCAAAAATCGCGCCGGGGGAAATTTCGTCATTTTTCGTGACGGTGTCGGAATCGGAAAAAATTTGACTGATTGATGGGAATGAAAAATCGCGCTAGGGGAGATTTCGTCATTTTTCGCGACGGTGTTGGAATGAGCAAAAATTTGACAGATTGATCGGAAACAAAAATCGCGCCGGGGGCAATTTCATCATTTTTCTCGACAGTGTCGAAATCGGCTAAAATTTGACTGATTGATGGGGAACAAAAATCCCTCAGGGGCAATTTCGTCATTTTTCGCGACGGTGCCGAAATGGGCTCAAATTTGACTGATTGATCGGAAACAAAAGTCGCGCCTGGGGCAATTTCGTCGTTTTTCGCGACGGTGTCGGAATGGGTTCAAATTCGACTGATTGATCTGAAACAAAAATCGTGCCAGGGGCAATTTCGTCGTTTTTCGCGACGGTGTCGGAATCGGCTAGAATTTGACTGATGGATGGGAAACAAAAATCGCGCCGGGGGCGATTTCGTAATTTTTCGCGACGGTGTCGAAATTGGCTAAAATTTGACTGATTGATGGGAAACAAAATTCGCGCCGAGGGCGATTTCTTCATTTTTCGCGACGGTGTCTAAATCGGCTAAAATTTGACTGATGGATGGGAAACAAAAACCGCGCAGGGGCAATTTCGTCATTTTTCGTGATGGAGTCGCAATCGGCTAAAATTTCACTGATTGATGGGTAACAAAAATCGCGTCGGTGGCGATTTCGTAATTTTTCGCGACGGTGTCGAAACCGGCTCAAATTTGACAGATTGATCGGAAACAAAAATCGCGCCGGGGCAAATTTTGTCATTTATCGCGACGGTCTCGAAATCGGCTAAAATTTGACTGATTGATGGGAAACAAAAATCGCGCAGGGGCAATTTCGTAATTTTTTGCGACGGTGTCGAAATTGGCTCAAATTTGACAGATTGATCGAAAACAAAAATCGCGTCGGACGCAATTTCGTCATTTTTCACAACGGTGTCAGAATCGGCTAAAATTTGACAGATCAATCGGAAATAAAAATCATGCCAGGGCCAATTTCGTCGTTTTTGGCGACGGTGTCGGAATCGGATAAAATTTTTCCGATTGATGGGAAACAAAAATCGCACCGGGGGCGATTTCGTAACTTTTCGCGACGGTGTCGAAATTGGCTCAAATTTGACAGATTGATCGGAAACAAAAATCGCCCCGGGGGCAATTTCGTCATTTTTCGCGACGGTGTCGAAATCGGCTAAAATTTGACTGATTGATGGGAAACAAAAATCCCGTCGAGGGCGATTTCGTCATTTTTCGGGACGATGTCGAAATGGGCTCAAATTGGACCGATTGATCGGAAAAAAAATCGAGCCGGGGGCATTTTCGTCATTTTTCGTGACAATGTCGGAATCGGCTAAAATTTGACTGATTGATGGGAAACAAAAATCGCGCAGGGGAAATTTCGTCATTTTTCGTGACGGAGTCGAAATCGGCTAAATTCTGACTGATTGATGGGAAACAAAAATCGCGCCGGGGCAATTTCGTAATTTGTCGCGACGGTGTCGAAATCGGCTCAAATTTGACAGCTTGATGGGAAACAAAATCGCGCAGGGGCAATTTCATCATTTTTCGCGACGGTCTCGAAATCGGCTAAAATTTGACTGATTGATGGGAAACAAAAATCGAGAAGGGGGCGATTTCGTAATTTCTCGCGACGGTGTCGAAATCGGCTCAAATTTGACGGATTGATCGGAAACAAAAATCGCGCCGGGGGCGATTTCGTCATTTTTCGCGACGGTCTCGAAATCGGCTAAAATTTGACTGAGTGATGGGAAACAAAAATCGCGCCGGGGGCGATTTCGTCATTTTTCGCGACGGTCTCGAAATCGGCTAAAATTTGACTGAGTGATGGGAAACAAAAATCGCGCCGGGGGCGATTTCGTCATTTTTCGCGACGGTGTTGAAATTGGCTCAAATTTGACAGATTGATCGGAAACAAAAATCGCGCCGGGGGCAAATTCATCATTTTTCGCGACGGTGTCGAAATAGACTAAAATTTAAATGATTGATGGGAAACAAAAATCGCGCCGGGGGCGATTTCGTCATTTTTCGGGACGGTGTCGAAATGGGC
>NW_019230994.1:0-2988 GCF_002742605.1 Olea europaea var. sylvestris
GTAACATCGGGTTTGAACATGTTTGGCGAATTGCTAGTCCAATTCGATTGGAATCGAGCCAATGAAAATTGGTTTTTGATTTCATGAAAACTTCGTGTTTGTTTATTTTTGACGAACTGCTAGTCTAATTTGATTGGAATGGAGCCAATGAAATGTGGTTTTTGATTTCAGGATAACTTCGGGTTTGTTCGTTTTTGGCAAATTGCCAGTCTAATTCGATTGGAATTGAGTCAATGAAAAGTGGTTTTTGATGCCATGATAACTTTAGGTCTGATCGTTTTCAGCGAATTCCTAGTCTAATTCGATTGGAATCGAGCCAATGAATAGTGTCCTTCGATTTCATGATAACTTCGGGTTTGATCGTTTTCGAAAAATTGCTAGTCTAATCCAATTGGAATCGAGCCAATGAAAAGTGGTTTTCAATTTCATGATAACTTTGGGTTTGATAGTTTTCGGTGAATTGCTAGCCTAATTTGATTGGAATCGAGCCAATGAAAAGTAATTTTTGATTTCAGGATAACTTCGGGTTTTTTCATTTTTGGCGAAATGGTAGTCTAATTCGATTGGAATCGAGCCAATGGAAAGTAGTTTTTGATTTCTTGATAACTTCGGGTTTTATCATTTTTGGCGAGTTGCTAGTCTAATTCGATTGGAATCGAGCCAATGAAAAGTAGTTTTTGATTTCATGATAACTTCGAGTTTGTTCGTTTTTGGCTAATTGCCAATCTAATTCGATTGGAATCGTGCCAATCAAAAGTGTTTTTCTATTTCATGATAACTTCGGGATTGATCGTTTTTGGTAAATTGCTAGTCTAATTCGATTGGAATCGAACCAATGAAAAGTGTTTTCCGATTTCTTGAAAACTTCAGGTTTGTTCATTTTCGGCAAATTACTAGTCTAATTCGTTTGGAATCGAGCTAATGAAAAGTGGTTTTGATTTCATAATAACTTCGGGTTTGTTCGTTTTTGGCGAATTACTAGTCTAATTCGATTGGAATCGAACAAATGAAAAGTGGCTTTCGATTTCATGATTACTTCAGGTTTGTTTATTTTTAGCGAATTGCTAGTCTAGTTCGATTGGAATCGAACCAATGAAAAGTGGTTTTCGATTTCATGATAACTTCAGGTTTGTTCGTTTTAGGCGAATTGCTAGTCTAAGTCGATTGGAATCGAGCCAATGAGAAGTGATTTTTGATTTAATGATAACTTAGGGTTTGTTCATTTTTGGCGAATTGCCAGTCTAATTTGATTTGAATGGAGCCAGTGAAAAGTGATTTTTGATTTCATGACAACTTCAGGTTTGTTCATTTTTGGCGAATTGTTAGTCTAATTCGATTGGAATCGAGCCAATTGAAAGTGGTTTTTGATTTCAAGATAACTTCATGTTTGTTCGTTTTTGGTTAAATGCTAGTCTAATTCGATTGGAATCGAGCCAATGAAAAGTGGTTTTTTATTTCATGATAACTTCGGGTTTGTTTCTTTTCGGCGAATTGCTAGTCTAATTCTATTGCAATCGATCCAGCTAAAGTGTATTTCGATTTCATGATAACTTCGGGTTTGTTCACTTTTGGCAAATTACTAGTCTAATTCGGTTGGAACCGAGCCAATGAAAAGTGGTTTTTGATTTCATGATAACTTCGGGTTTGTTTCGATTTCGACGAATTACTAGTCTAATTTGATTGGAATCGAGCCAATAAAAAGTGGTTTTCGATTTCAAGATTACTTCGGATTTGTTCGTTTTTGGCGAGTTGCTAGTCTAATTCGATAGGAATGGAACCAATGAAAAGTGGTCTTTGATTTCATGAAAACTTCGTGTTTGTTCGTTTTTTGACAAATTGCTAGTCTAATTTGATTGGAATGGAGCTGATGAAAAGTGGTTTTTGATTTCATGATAACTTCGGGTTTGTTCATTTTTGGCGAATTGCTAGTCTAATTCGATTGGAATTGAGTCAATGAAAAGCGGTTTTTGATTTCATGATAACTTCAGGTTTGTTCGATTTCGGCGAATTGCTAGTCTAATTTGATTGGAATCGAGCCAATGAAAAGTGGTTTTCGATTTCAAGATTACATTGGGTTTGTTCGTTTTTGGTGAGTTGCTAGTCTAATTCGATTGGAATGGAGCCAATGAAAAGTGGTTTTTGATTTCATTATAAATTCGGGTTTGATCATTTTTGGCTAATTGCTAGTCTAATTTGATTGGAATCGAGCCAATGAAAATTGGTTTTTGATTTCATGAAAACTTCGGGTTTGTTCATTTTTGGCGAATTGCTAGTCTAATTCAATTGGAATGGAGCCAATGAAAGTTGGATTTTGATTTCATGATAACTTCGGGTTTGATCCATTTCGGCTAATAGCTAGTCTAATTCGATTGGAATCGAGCCAATTAAAAGTGATTTTTTATTTCATGATAACTTTGTGTATGTTCATTTTTTTACGAATTGCTAGTCTAATTTGATTGGAATGGAGTTGACGAAAAGTGGTTTTTGATTTCACGATAACTTCGGGTTTGTTCGTTTTTGGCAAATTGCTAGTCTAATTTGATTGGAATTGAGTCAATGAAAAGTGGTTTTTGATGCCATGATAACTTCGGGTCTAATCGTTTTCGACGAATTGCTAGTCTAATTCGATTGGAATCGAGCCAATGAAAAGTGTCTTTTGATTTCATGATAACTTCGGGTTTGATCGTTTTTGAAAAATTGCTAGTCTAATTCGATTGGAGTCGAGCCAATGAAAAGTGGTTTTCGATTTCATGATAACTTTGGGTTTGATAGTTTTCAACAAATTGCTAGTCAAATTCGATTGGAAATGAGCCAATGAAAAGTGGTTTTTGATTTTGTGATAACTTCGGATTTGTTCATTTTTGGCGAAATGCTTGTCTAATTCAATTGGAATCGAGCCAATGGAAAGTAGTTTTTGATTTCAAGATAACTTCGGGTTTGTTCGTTTTTGGCGAATTGCTAGTCTAATTCGATTGGAATCGAGCCAAT
>NW_019230995.1:0-20081 GCF_002742605.1 Olea europaea var. sylvestris
GGAAATAGAATTAGGATTCTGCACGTATAACTTTTTAGATGTACAGAAACTACTAATTTTACAGAATTAGAAAAATAGAAAACCAACTAGACAAAGTCAAAATTTCACTAAAGAAATGGCTACTAAGAAATGGTTTAAACAAGATGGCTATTGACACCAAAATCAATCATAGCTACCAAGTAGTGACTTCTTATCAATTCATACTGATTAAAAAAAAAAAAAAATACATACTTAGTGTCACTCGATACTAAAATCTGATTTTTCTCACGTGCATTATAATGGATATTCAAGATTTGACTGAAGGAAAAGAGAATGACAAATCACTTAATTGAAAAGAAAACACAACTGATGGTGATTTAAATCAAACATAAAAAGCACATTCCATCAAAGATCAGAAAAAACCATAGAGTGTTTACAGAAACAAATCTGATGAAACTCAAGTTCATGATCAGTTGGAAGACCAAAATGAAACCTAGAAAAGATCTTCTATATTCATCCCAAGACAAAGAATGTAACATAACAGTGAAATGACAGACATAGAAACAGAGAAAACTCTGAGAACATAATCATAAATAAATTGGAAAAGGAACCACAAATATAACACAAAAGCACAGTCAATCACAGAAAAATTCAGGAAAACAAATCCAGTGAAACTCAATATTGATCATCACTCCAAAGAACAAAGTCAAGAAAAATGATCCTTCAAAATTGGTCCAAATGCACCAACAAGTATGTGATTATAAAGAAAAAAAAATATAAAAACGAAAAAAAATACTCTACGAACAAATCCTAAAATAAACATATTGAAAATGAAAAAAGAACCACAAACCCAATGCAAAAAAACACAAATTACATTAAAGGTTCAACCCACAGAGAATGTAACATCAATAAATCCAGTGAAATTCAAAATTCATCATCATCCAGAGAACAAGACCCGCAGAAGTCCTTCAATATTCATCATTTAATGCACCAAAAAGAAAGCGACCAGGAAGACATGGCAATTACATAAATAAAGAGAACATTATCACACTTAGAAATGTAATAGGTGCAATAACTGTAAATAAAATGAAAAATCAAAACAAAACAAAAAAACACAACTTATTAATATTGAAACCAAACAAAAATTTAATTAAAGATTTAGCCCATATAGAATTCACAGAACGAAAACAAATACAGCAAAACCCAAGATGAACTATCACTCCAAAAGACAATTAATCCAGATCCATCCAAATGTAAAGGGAACACCGAACACAACCATTAATGATCAATCACTGCTTTGGGGTTTCAAATTTCTGCGACTTCTCAGAAGGAAAATGATCAATTCTAGTTTACAGAAAAAATTCATTCTCGGTGCCACACATAAAATTTCTGCGACTTCTCAGAAGGAAAATGATCAATTCGAGTTTACAGGAAAAATCATTCTCGGTGCCATACATAAAATGAAAAGAAAAGAGAATTACAGTTTTGACCATCACTTTGATCCAGAATAAAAAAATCCCACAAGATAAAGAAAAGAAAAGAGAATTCACAATTTTATCATCTCTTTAATCATCGTAATGAACCAACAATAGAACAGGATTTCTGAAATAGACACATATAAAATGAGAACCCTAAGAGAAATTCACAAAAACAAACCAGTGACCCAAATTTTGATCATCAGTTGGACCAAAGAACAGAACCCTGAAACTATCCTTCAAGACTTCTTCTATGTGTGAATAAAGAACATGATTATCGTACTGGAATCCATCTTCAGAAATCCTTGTCTAATTCTTTTTGACCGAGAAACCCCAAGCCTCACTTTGAAGAACTAGGGGTTGTAGTAGGTTCTACATAACGGTCTTATTTTTGTAAATTTCATATTACACCGTTGGATTAAGAACAAATAAAATGGTTCAGATTTTAGGAAGCTTCCAATCAAATTCCAAGCCATTGCGAAATTTCACCGTTGGATTAAGTTTTATTCCTTCTATGGAAAAAATAAAAAACTTCTGTGTTTACAGTCTTTAAAAAAAAAAAAAAGTGCTAATTTGAGGAAGCCTATTTTGCTTGTTTTGTTTAATTTTAATAATTTTAACAAAATTTATCAAACCTTGACAATCAAAATGAAACGTCCAATGGATTCTATACGGAAAAAGTTGAAACTTGATGTAGCAAGCATGTCAATTAAAATAAATTGAAATTATTAAATATACTCTTTTTTTATTTCTTTTTCAAAATTAATTACTTTTTTAGTCATTATTCATTCATGTTAGTTTGTCAATTGAACTCCTAATACAATTAAAGATAACACTAAAATAAAAGAGAAATTAAAAACCAAAAGAGAGATTATGATAGAGAAGAGCTCTTAATCAATTATACAAAGAAGTCCTATGCAACAAGAAGATTCTGAAACTAGCAATTTTATGCTCATATGGAAGAGGATCCTCTATAGACTTTTTTTTTTTTTTAGTTTAAATTTAAATTTTGTTTAATTGAATGAATCACAATATAATAATGAATTTTTCATAGAAAATCTATGTGTTTGCCGTGTCATAGATTAAGCGGAAGATGATTGATACACTTACGATTTGAAATTTTAAGTACAAAAAATTGAAAACCACCTAAAGTTGATGGTTTTTACATTCAAAAGACAAACTTGTACACACTAATATATGGGTGAAACATAGTTGGACAGTGTAGTTTAAGAGAAATTTCACATCAATCGTCAAAGTTTTTTTTTTTTTTAGTTTTAAAATGGTAAGTCTATTTTGAATGTGTTTCAATTACGTCACCTAATTAGTTCCTATTAGACAACTTAATAACCACCCTAAAAGCCATGTTCATATATTTTCTATCAATGGGATTTTATATTATTCAAACTATTGTCAATAGCCAATTCACAATATCATCAAGTTATGTTAAACATTTCTATTAACGAAAAATTATTAGTTATACCTAAAGTTTGATAATTAAAATGAAACTTCACCCAAAGTACTACAACAAGTTGTGCTTATTACCCAAATATATTAGAGATAATTGTATCGGAGGTCCCAATTTTTTTTAAATGTCCATATTAGACCCAAATCTTTAAATTTCAGTAGTGAAGGATCCAAAGCTTTCAAAATTGTGGAGAAAGAGCCAATGGATGGTTTCCATCCAAAAATCATTAGTTGACCAAAGCTTTCATGATGATTAGATTGACTCCGTACATACACACATCAATCAAGCATAGAATGAGTAAAGAATTAGTTTTAGTTGAATTACTCATGAACTTTTTATGAATTATCAAACAAATTCAAAATTTAAACACGACATTAGAACTCCACTATTATTTTCTCTTATCTCCTGTTGTTACTATAAAAGGAATTAACTATTTAGCTCTTGCTTGGAAAACAGACAATTGCACATAATATAGGTGATTGGTACTTCAGTCGGAAAACAGCAAATTAAGCATATTTGGATTTTAGTTGTGGGTGATACAATTAAGCTTACTTTGGGCTCGCTAAAATATTTTTTCATCTTCGTCAACAATTGTCTTAATGTAAACATTCCAAATATTAAATTTAAGGTGCATGCAGTGTAGACGATACATGTTCTTGAAGAATATGGTAAGTTAATATCCTTCCTCATGTTATAGAACGTATGCACAAGGTTGAATCGTATTGCAAAATTCTGCTAGGGGCATTTATGTACTGGGTTTTAATGGACATTTTATGTCCGTAAGAACTTAAAGTGTAATAGCAATGAAATGATGGTGATCAATTTGTTCATTTTTAAAGTCTGGGGATTAACTTGCAAGACGAGCAATGAAATGGAGACTAATAGAATGATTTCTCATTGGAGCAAGATCCAAAATCTATATAATTCATAGGTTTTAATCTTGAGTGATAATTCTAAAATCATCGAGCACATTTATCATATTAAAGATTTTAAGATCATTACACCCGTGTTAGGCTTAATTTTGTCATGTTGTGATTTTAAGAGATTTAGCTTTTGTTGTGACAAATAAATAATTGTACAAAGAATGTAAACTTTCATGCTAGTCCAGAAATGTTGCATGTTTCAAAATCAACATTTTAACTTTTGGTAGTCGGAAGTGGTTTATTGTTGAAATTGTATATAATTAATATAATGGATATCAATTAGATGATATCTATTTGTATTATTATATTTGGTAGTATTACAAAATTTACTTTTATTGTTTTAAAAATATATAATGTGTTTATCAGTGTTATTTTAAAATGACAAAAAAAAAAATTAACATCTAATAAATCTCAAAATTTATTAAATTACAAAACAAAAGCATAGTTTATGTAGTAGGAAAAAAAAGAATAAATTTAATTAATTGGAGTTAAACTTGGTATTTTAGTTATTGATAATCGGAGAAGTTAAAAGTAAACTCTTGACTGTTTTGCTTCTTTTCAATGTTTGTCATTACATGATACAAAGTTCTTAATTTTACTAAAAACTTAAAGTAACTTTCGCTTTTTGACAATCGGAAGTTAGGCATTTTAGTCAATCCTAAATGGAGTTTAGCTTTGCCAAACATAATTAGATCAACGACAAAAAGAATGTTTGGGAAATGTTCACAAACAATTTAAATAGTTAATAAACAAAAATGAGTGGTGGATAAGTGAGTGATACTTGCGTGTGATTCAAGCGTGGATAACAAGTGAATTGCGTATTTAAAATAGTATATAAACACGAGCCAAATGCATGGAACTCTAGCTTACACGTGACATTGTTGAACTTAATGGCTTCTTTCCATTAAGATACTTGAAAGGGATATTACAACATTGAGGAAGGTAAAGAAATGGTTATGCCATAAAAAAATGCAAAAGAGTTGCACAATTTTTTATTAATTTTTTTATCATGTAGAAGAGAAGTTATTTTTTTATTAGTTTCGAGATATAGAATTCCTCTAACCCAGAATAAGTTTTAGCCCTTGTTTGGTGAGGACTAAAATATAGATTTTTATCAAAATTAAAGTCAACAAACTACATATTCTATAAGACCCATGACTTTTTAACAATATATTCGCCCTTGTTGAACCTCACTTTTCATAATACATTTTTTCTCCAAACTTATTTTCAATCACATATTCTCTTAATAAATTAATATTACATGTAAATCCTAAAACTTTTTCTTACTTTTCAATCATATATTCTCTAAAAATATCACTATTCCAAAATCTATTTTTCCCAAAAAATGAGACTCAAACAAAGATTTCATCGACTTTTAAGAAAATCTACTAAAAAATTTATTTCATTGCCCACCAAGCAAGAGCCTAATTTGCTTGGCCTAATATCTTTTGGAATTTTCCTCATGTAATGTGAACCTGGCAAGATAACTCACAAAGGTGGGGCCCACCTGAATAAAAAATGCCAAAAATTAAACCACAAACCCATTGTTTCTGACATGTATGTCCCTTGTGAATGCACCCCTATACGCCAATTATCACTCATATCTTTCCATGTGATTAGCATCAATAGTATATAATATTGTAGAGAAATATAATATACTCCTATTAGGCATCATTTAAATTTTTAATTTCAAATTTATTTTCAATCACACATTTTATAGAACTAACAACATTATTTAATCATATATTTCATCAATTTTTATAAAAATTTACTAAAAATCTTTTTTTTGGGCACATCAAACATGAGATTTATCTAGTTGGAAAATGTGTGTGGTCTAGAACTCAAACAAATAAACACATAAAAAAGAAGTGACAATTAACAAGTAGAGAGAGAGAGAGAGAGAGAGATTTTTTTCCTTCCCTAAAGCGAGTATGATCATCATTAATTATTGATGGAAATCAAAAGATTACTGATATGATCTAGGAGTCAAGCCCGACGAAGGCGAGTGCGAGACGAGATCCATTGATAATCGATAGAGGACCAATGACGCGATCAAGGACAAAGCAAGTGAAACAAGCGATGTGATTGCTCGGTCAAGAAACCATTGATGGAACCATGTTTGGGGCTCAAAATGGAGCAACTTTTATGTTCGGGTCGAATGTCGAATCAACTTGGATCAATTTGTTATTAAGCGATGAAACCGGAGGCTGAAAACAAGCATGTGCAGCCGCACAGGCAAAACACCATGCGGCCACACGGTGGCATACCGAAAATCAAGATGGCATTTCTTGTTGAACCATGCGACCGCATGGAAATACACCATACGACCACACAAGCAAAAAATTTGGCGAATTTTTCAATTTTGGCAATTTTCCATATTTTGTTAGATTTTGATTCTTTTCCATTTGGAGATTATGCTCGACTTTTGCATGATTTTTACCTAGTTTTTAGGTTTAGATTTAGTATAAATAGGAGTTTCCATTCAATTGTTAAAAACCTTTGACATTATTGATATTGAATTAAAGTGAGGCGTATTGTCTTCTCTTCATCGTTCTTCATTGAACAATTTCGAACTTATCAAGTGATAACTTGTGGCGTTCAAACAACTGGATTTAATTCTTGGATTGCGTGATCAAGGAGTCTTTCAAGCATCATTCTTGTTGGATTTTTTTGTTCAACTTTCTTTTGGGTTAGTCCTAAACTCTTGGATTAATTTGGCTTTTTTGGGTTCGTCAATCTCGTTGTGGGTTTCGTAGTCAACGTTGCTACGGGGTTCACATCAATTACCGTCGGACGTTGGTTATTGGATTTAATCATCCCAATCAGAAATTAACTTTCCTTTGAAGATTAAACCCATACGAATACAGATGTTAAATAAAGATGAGATTATTGAATGTTTTAAATTTTCACACATGAAAGGGGAGATGTCAAATACTTTCTCCCTTGTTCTCCTTTACGTGTCTGCCTCTTTTTGGGAAATAAAAAAGTTACTAACCCTAAAAGCATATGAAAAGGTGACCATAAGTGGCATATTTATAATACTCAATTAGGATTTGGAAATCGCACAAATTTTTTTGGACTTTATTGTAGTAGACTAATTAAGTCACACACCTTTATTGGAGTTAAGAGAGGGACCCAACCGGACTCATGTGACTCAAGCTCCAATAGATATTTCTACTTGGATCAACTCTTGACCAATTGAGATACATCTGTTAATCCCGGCTCATTCTACCAAAAAATCGAAATTGCACTCTTGAGTTGAGTGATAGTCATAGAAGCAAATTATGATCCAATAATAATATCCTCTTATTATCGTTCCACAAGTTAATCCCCATTTGACCGTCAATATGTTAAAATTGGCAAAATGACCATTTTGCCCTTCAACATATATTACCTTCTAAGTTCTATTTTCATATGGCAAATTTGTTGTGATCAAATCATAATATAAAGTCCGACGATCTCATCGTCAAACTACTGAGCTCAGGTTCAATTTACCTATGGAAAATACCTTAAGGTGACGATCATCTCATTTTAATGACTAATGGATTCTACTATTGCAAGTATATGATCTCTAATTGATTCAGCCCGATACCCGAAGTATCGAGATTCTTTTATTTAAGACTTCACTCATTGGTATCTCAAAAAACTTGACCTAGCAATCAAATGTACATTACTCACTCAGGATTTAGGTGACTTATTTGATAATTGAGTAGAGTCTCGTTTCAAGCAGTCATAAATGAGTCATCTATGCGGTCCCGTTCAATGTGCATCGAAATACATTATTGTTCTTATTCCAAAATCTAGATAAATCTTAATAAGAACAAGGCAATCTTATTAACATAAAGCATCATCACATCACGAATCATGTCTTAATGTACCTGAATCATCAAGTATACAATTTGTGATTTCCTATATAATTGTGGAACTTTAGATAATTGTTTCAAATTATAACAAGCAAATAAACGAACTTCAGTTTATAATGTCGTTATACAAAATACTACTCAAAGAAAGGGTATCAAACTAACAATCTCCCACTTGCCATTTTTGGAGTATGTACGACATATCAAGAACACCCATTCCCTCAAGATGCCCACCAAAAGCCTTATCTGACAAGGTCATGGTGAATGGATCTACAAGATTATCTACTAATGCAATCTTACTAACTGTCATGTCTTCCCAATGAACAATCTCTCTAACAAGGTGATATTTCCTTTCGATGTGCTTGCCATGCTGATGGCTCCTTAGTTCTTTATCATTGGCAACCGCTCCACTATTATCACAATAAAGTGTTATGGGTCCCATTGCCAAAGGTATTACATCAAGATCCAAAAGAAACTTCTAGAACCAATAACTTCTTTAGCAGTTGCATTCTATCTCCATGGTGGAATCAATAATGCAAGATTACTTGATACTCCTCCATACCACAGCTCCACCTTCCAGTGTAAATACTGAGCCCAACGTAGACTTCCTAGAGTCACGATTGGATTGAAAATTGGAATCAGTGTATCTAATAGGATTCAAATCATGTCCTAAATAGACAAGCATATAATCTCTTGTTCTCCAATTCATCGCTACCTATTGTTCTGATCCTAGATTAGACTGATAATAATTAACAATACCCATAGCATAACAAATATTCGATCTAGTGCGAAGCACATCATACATGAGACTTCCCATAGTCAAAGCATAAAAAACCTTCTTTATGAAATCTATCTCTGTTAAAATATTGGGAAAATGCTCCTTATATAGATGAATTCCATGTCTAAAAGTACCTTATCCCTTTTTGGAATTTTGCATTGCAAATCTAGACAATATTTTGTCAAAATATGAAGTTTGGGATAATGGAATCCTTATGTTTTTTCTATCTCGTAAGATTTGGATTCCCAAAACATATATGGCTTCTCCCAAGTCATTCATATCAAACTATTGTGACAACCATTTCTTTGTAGATGTCAATGTCCCTACATCATTTCCAATGAGTAAAATGTCTTCTACATAAAGAATAAAAAAACTACTTTTTTTTTCTTGTATTCACTTATACATACAGTGTTCATTTAGATTTTGGTCAAAACCATAGGTCTTAATAGTTTGATTGAATCTTATATTCCAAGATCTTGATGCTTACTTGAGTCCATAAATGGATTTCTACAACTTGCAAACTTTCTTTTCATGACCTTCTTTCACAAACCTTTTAGCTTGCATCATGTATATAATCTTCTCAAGACGTCCATTTAAAAATGTAGATAATCTTCTCAGGACTTTCATTTAAAAATGTTGTCTTGATGTCTATTTGCCAAACCTCATAATCATAATAAGGAACAATGGATAAAAGAATTCAAATAGATTTGAGGATGGCAACCTATGAGAAGGTTTCTTCATAGTCGATATTTTTTCTTTGGGTAAAACCCTTGGCCATAGCCTTACTTTGAAGGTTTCAACATTTCCATCTATACCTCTTTTTCTCTTATAGACCTACTTGCACCCTATAGATTTTATCCTATTAGGTGTATCTACAAGATCCCAAACTTTGTTGGAATATATAGATTCCATCTTTAAGTTCATGGTAGATTTTCATTATTCAAAGTCTACATCCTCCATTGCTTCCTTAAATGAAATAGAATCTTCTTCTTGCTCAGTAGAGATGGCTTTATAGGACTCTCCATAGAGCAAGTACCTAGAATGTGGTCTCACAACCTTCCCACTACGAGTAATGGTTGAAAGTGTCTGATTGTCCAGTCTGACCAAATGTCCTTCATTTCCTTCCACTGCTTGGTCTTGTCCTTGGTTAAGATAAAAATCCTCATTATCCCCATTGAGAAGGGTATGTAGAGGTACAACAATGGATACCTCATTCTCTACTACCTCTAGTTCTGTTTGTCCATGAGGGTCAGTGGGCATCAATTGCTCACTTACCTCATCAGCAACCATTGGTTCTGTAGGAGGTTCCAAATCATCACTATTTGATTCTAAGCAGAAATCTGGAACTGGGTTGTTTAAACCATGTTCTAACACCTCTTCCAATATAATCTTACTAGTAGACTTACGTTCTTCTATACACTTGTCCTCTAAGAGGTTACATTTATACTAACAAATACCTTCTTATCAAGACGACTATAGAAGTAATAACCCTTCATTCCTTTTGGATATCCTACAAAGAAACAAACCTTTGATCTTTATATTATCTTATCTATCTTTCCCTTTAACACGTGTGCCGAACATCTCCGTATTCGAATGTGGTGCAAATTAGTCTTGCGTCCATTCCACAATTCAAGAGGCATCTTGAGAATTGACTTAGATGGCACTAAATTCAAGATATAAATGGTTGTTTGTAGTACATATCCCCAAAAGAAAATAGGTAACGAGGAATAACTCGTCATTGATCTTACCATATCTAAAAGAGTTATTTTTTCTTTCCAAGATACCATTCTATTGGGGAATTCTTGGTACACTCAGTTGGTATGATATCCCACTATTCAATAAGTAGACCTTAAATTCTTAGGATAGATAGTTGCCACCTCGATCGAATCGAAGGGCCTTACTACTCTTACCCAGTTGTTTCTCAATCTCCATCCCAAACTCCTTGAATTTCTTCGAAACTTCAGATTTGTGAGACATAAGATATATGTATCCAAATCTAGAGTAATCATTTGTAAAGGTGATGAAGTACTCATATTCTCCCTAGCCTGAGTACTAATAGGTCCATGATTACGCCCAAAGAATAACGAGGTAGTTGTAGCCCAACTTTGGGGTGTTGATTCTACAGGGAGATTGACAAATTGTTTAAAGGATTTATCGAACTAGGATTTTGTGAATTATGTGAAAATAATTTGACGATTGGAATGAGATTTAATTATCAATATGTGAAGCGTCCGAATTCCTTCAATTGGATTGGATCATCAACATCAATAATTCATGGCTTTTTACTCAATTAGAGGTTTTCATCCCAACTCTCTAATCGTAAAATTTAACAATGAAGATCAATCAAATTTTAATTGTAATCCTAAGATCTAGATTTTTGTAAACCATTTCCACACATGTTTATTGGACTAAGATTAAGAATCGACCATATACACAATGCATAAAGCAGTAAATAATCCACCAAGAAAGTTGAATGAAATTGAAATTCAACATTTAGTTCAATTCCAAAATAGAAAAAAAAAAAGATTGAATCTGTAATGCCCCAAATTTTCATAACACCGGAGCGTTACAAAAAATTCATTTTTTTGTTTACTGTACATATGAAAAAATCAAAATAAAATTCTTTAATAAATAATAACTGCGACATTCATAAATTTAAAATAAACATAGCAATTGTATCTAAAAAATAACACTAAACATGTCTCAAAATAAATTAACAAGTAATTATAAAGGTAGAAAAACTTAATAAAAAATTTATTGTTTTTTACTACGATCCTCTTGGCAGCCCGCATCATCGCCCTACCACAAATCTAATCGACTCGAACTAACTTGTAAAAATTTGTAAGAGTGAGTATTCAAGAACACCCAGTAAGATACGTGCAACTTCCATATACATATAGATAACAATAAAAATTACACTTCATACCATCTGATCTTATGGAGTATATTGGTGACCAAGTGTCACACTCATCTTAGGTCCTCTTATAATCCTGAAGAATTTCATATTACTTTAAAAAAAAGGAATGTCTATTGACAATCCATGTATTTTTAATTGAACATAAATGCATGAGGAAACAAAAATACTTACACTTAAAGTATCTTACCTCGTTAATTTGAAAATTTGTAATGGACCAGAAAAATGCACGTGAAAACCCCTTTTTAATGCTTCATTCTCTCTGACTTGACTATCTATTTTCTTTAGGTAAAATCTTTTTGAAATTTCTGTGGGTTTATGCTTGGAATACATGAGCGTTATATAGGGGTGGCAGAGTAAAATATAAGTCCTATCTCAACCAAAAGATTTATTAGATTTGTACTACCCTTTTGTTTTTATCTCAAACAAATCACGTGCGATAGAGAGTTGTTTTATATATGTATTAAAGTATGTGACCATGATTTGACTTAAGCCTACTTGGTTTGTTATTCTATGCATGTACACGATATATAAAATAATAGGAGTGTGCAGGTGAGTGGGATGCCAAGACTTTTCAAACTCTTATAAGATTTCAGCAAAGAAATCCTTTATTATCTATTATTAAATCAAAAAGCTAATGGATAGACTTTAACCATTAAACCTTGTGCCTAATTATTTCTAAGACTTTAGTTTGCACCTTAAACTAACTGAGGAATCATATTGGATTGGAGTCTTCTAACTGTTATAAAGATAAATATTATAATTATTTGCTAATCACCTTAATTCCATTGATTAACCATAAATAGAGTTTTGATGCTACTAAAATTGAAAAGCCATGTTTCACAAATAAGTTGGATAAGCACTAGTCTAAAATGAAATTAGGATTTATATTAAATTATATCATATTCAAATTAAGATCACTATTAAACCCATATAAATATGGTCTACACATGGCTGCAATAAGCTTAAATTTGTATCACTTACCTACTTAATTAATAACAAACTTACATTCTGAAACTATAATATCTTGTGCCTAACTTATCTAAATTAACTTTATTCGAGCCTAAAATACATAATTAAATACGAGCTATCCAAATATTGATATACTTATCATCACTCTATCAAAATCCAATTATTTGACCCAAAAATATAATAGTTTAAAATATAATCAAATATGATATCTACAAATAAATTTTTGTTATAAATTTTTTTTTTTGAGATGTTACATTCTCCCTTCCTTAAAAAATTCATCCTCGAAATTACCTACGTTTGGGTCCTCTATTGTTTGTTCCTGTGCTAAAGCAAAAACTCAGGTGTTTCCCTTTTTTTCTTGCTCATCATTCTTCTTCAAGGGTCTTCTTTGCAATTTTTGGAAATGTAACATGTTTTGCCACATCGATAGCACACATGCTTCCCAAAGAGACATTCACATTATGCATTTTGTTGCACTTTGGACAAGGTGGAATGACTTGTCCAAAAGTTGATTAGAAGTTAACATTCTTGCTCTATCCTTCTCCCTTCTCTTTATTAGATCCATTCTATTTTTTCTTTCTTGATAACTCGGGCCCTTGCTGGGGAATTTGGTCTATTTCCAACCTATTTGAGATTGTTTGGACAGTTTGCATAACTCGACTATAGGTGGTGAATTGGTGGGATGCCATTATTCCACCAATCTCAGGACGTAATCCCAGTTCGAACCTCCTTATTTTCTTTGCTTTAGTATCCACTAGATGTGATGCATACCTTGAGAGTTGTTCAAATTTTCTCTCATATTCTTCAAGCTTCATTTTTTCTTGCTTAAGTTGAAGGAACTCTGCCTCTTTTCGATCCCTCAAGGCTTGTGGGAAGTATTTTCCCATCACTTCCTCCTTAAATAGTGTCCAAGTTAGAGCACATTGTTGTGCTCCTGTTCAAGTGCGAGATCCTGGAACAGTGCGAGATGCTAACTCCAACCATTGGCTTGCAGCGTCAACCAACATAAATTCTGCACATAACACCTTTTGAGCATCAGTGCAAGATAGATGTTTGAAGATTCACTCCATTCCTCTTATCCATTCTTCAGCTGCTAGTGGGTCTGCTTTGCCATCGAAGGTAGGGGGTTTGCAGCGACGAAATTGTTCCACAAATTGAGCTGGTGGTGTCAGCGTTTGCACCGTGGGGACTACCCTGTTCTTGTTGCCTACACAAATCTTGTACCGCCCCTAAGAAATCTAGTATTATTAATAATCTTTGTAATAACGAAGAAATATAAATTTCCAAATCCTTACATATAGTACCTTGCTCTTAAATTTTTTTTGGGTATTTAGTAAATAGAACCGTTCGGGTTCGGTTCGGTTCGGATCAGTTCGGTTTCGTTCGGTTCTGTACTATAATTAATTTTTTTAACATTTATAACAACACTATATAAATACAACTAATAACACATTCAATCGTAATTTTATAAATTAGCGTAATCCAATTTAACATGTATATAACAAGTTGTCCAACAAGATTAATTTACCAATCACATATGGGGAAGTTACACACTACCTTATTCAAATGATCAACAGTCGAAGGTTGCCATTGGAGCCCGGAGGTCATAGCTTCGGACTCGAAGTCGGAGGTTCTATACATCTATTTGAGTTTTGGAATGTCAGATGTGTTATGTGTAGGTGATAATGTATATAATTTATTTAGGGTTAATTATTAGTGGGTTGGATCACTTGGATGTTAGGCTAAAAAATGGAAGAATAAAAACTAAAAATGGCACTTGGGCTAAAAATTAAAAAATTAGAAATGAAACAAATAATTGGGCCAAAAAATTGGATTTAGAAATTGGTTGGGTTAGGTCAAGCCTAGCTTAGGAGATAAAGTATCAATTAATCATCTAATTTGTTTAGAAAAAATTAAAATAATTTGATTTATTCAATATAAACAAAATAAAAATTAGGAATATTCGGTTCTTATTCGGTTCTTCGGTTCTTGGTCTAGAACTGAGAATCAAACCGTACCTGTCGGTTCTTAATTCAGATACTCGTTCGGGTATTTAACTTGAGAAGAACCGTCAGGTTCGGTTCGGTTTCGAAGATTTGCCCAGCTCTAATTATACGTTTCCTAAATAAATAAAAAAACACTTATTTCAAATCCCTGTGAGTCCTAAAAAAATCTCCTTTTTTATGGCATCTCATCATTCGAAGTAATGCATGACTCTGGCTCGGAATCTGCAACCAAATCAATGAGATTTTGTGGGTGGATTTCTTGCTCAGGATCTTTCAGCTCTGGTTCGATATCTTTCTTCGGATCCTATTACGGCTCGGGTTGGGGTTCCGACGCTGGTGCTTGTTGTCTATGATTCCATAGAATTATGATAACTTCACAATATCCTTTGAAATTAATTTTATCCCATTCTTTTTCCAAATATAACTCATAATAAATATCCCTCACAAAGTAAGCCACGTCTCTCCATTGAGGTCGCATAGTGCTTATAAGGTGGTATATCCAGAGGTCTATCCCGTCATTATATCCAAATGATCTTGCTCGTTCCCACTTAGAAAGGAAATCTTCAACATGTTCAACAAAAGTTTGCTCTCATCTTCTTCATAATTTATGTAATTCTCACTGGCCATTTCAGCGCACTGGAGGTTTGTTGGACTATTCCTAGTCATCCTAATCTTGTGACAAGTATAATTTCAATTATGCTTAATCTTGCATTATCAATATTATTTTATTTTCAGTGCATAAACGATATTCTAGTAAAATGTAGAAAAAGAATGTCAAATTTATTATGTGAGGTGAATATGCTTATACATTTCATGATATGAATCATGCTATAAATATGTCATTACATTTCATACCTCGGATCAATTGGAGAGTGGTCAAGTAGTGAACGTAGCGTGCTAATGATTCTTATCTCCTAAATGTCTAAGGCTTTAATTAATTTATTAATTTATTTTTATTTACTTATTTCTTTTTTTCCAATGTTTTAAAAAAACAATTATAATAATAATTCATGTATATATAAAAGTTTTCTAAAATAGTCCTCCCTTTTTTATAGGATCTTCTCAACATAAAATTTCCAAAAAAAAAAAAAAGACCCCTCACACCCTCACACACACACACACACACACACACACACACAAATATAAATAATTCAAAATTGACTTATACACAAACATTTAACTTTAAAAAAAAAATGAGAAAAGAAACAAAAATATGTACACAAAGTTTAAAGTTTTTTTTTTGTGTGTTTACTGTTCATATGAACAGTAAAAACACTGTTAGAATTTTCTACTTTCTTTTTTTAAAACATTTTTTTAATTTTTTTTACTTTTCACGTGAACTGTTTTGAAATTTCCTTTTTCAAAATAAGTTTACAAAAAAGTCAAAACGGTGCTCAGATAACAAGCCGTAACGTCCCAAATTTTCATAAAATCGGAGCATTACCAAAAATTCATTTTTTTGCTTACTTTACATGCGAAAAGATCAAAATAAAATTCTTTAATAAATAATAACTGCGGCATTCATAAATTTAAAATAAACATAGCAATTATATCTGGAAAATAACACTAGATATGTCTTAAAATAAATCAAAAAAAAATTATGAAAGCAAAAAAAAATTAATGAAAAATTTATTCTTTGTTATTACGATCCTCTTGGCTGCTCGCATCACTACCCTACCACAAATCTGATGGACCCGAACTAACTTGTAAAAATTTGTAAGAGTAAGTATTCGAGAACACCCAGTAAGATACGTGCAATTTCCATATATATATATATAACAATAAAATTTACAATTCATACTATCTGATCTTATGGAGTATATCGGTAACCAAGCGACACACCCATCTTAGGTCATCTTATAATCTCGTAGGATTTCATATCTCTTTAAAAAAATGAATGTTTATTGGCAATCAATGCATTTTTTATTGAACATAAATGCAGAAGGAAACAAAAACATTTGCACTTAAAGTATCTTACCTTGATAGCTCCAAAGAAAAATTTTGAATGCATGTTGGACATCCAATAAAATTGGGGCGTTACACAAGCTTCCGTTCCTTTCTACCAGAAATTGGAGAAATCATATTTAAATTGGGATTGCTGGGGTCTAGTTTTCCAATATAGAGAAAACTTATGGCTTTATTCTTTGAAATTGGAGATGAGCTGAATTGAAAAATAGAGAGGCAATGGATGGTAGAGGCGGGCAAAGATCGAGGGGTAGATTTCGTGTATAATGGCGGTAAAATAGTGGTGGATTGTAACGCGTTGTAACCAACGAGATAGATGAATCAGGTGGATGAATTCTTTGAGTTTGGATTGTGGTTAATTATAGCGACAGTGGTGGTGGATTCTGGTTTGAATTTTTTGGGTTTGGACGGTTGAGTATTGGACTATCCACGACAGTGAATGTGATTTGTAAGTGGGCAATCAACGATGTAGGCTGGCGACCAGCTGAGTTCGTTGAAGGCGTAGTGTAATTGGGCGTTGATCGATATGGGTTTGGGTCTGTCGACGACTTGGGTAGGATGGTGATGGTTGTGACGTTGGAGTTTGTGTATGATTGTGATGGGTACTTATAGGCAGCGGGTTGGTCTAGGGTTTAATTGTTCTGGGGGTGTCAGAGCAGTGGCATTGGCGCCAACGGAGTGGTTTATGGTTTCGGGTGTGACTCTATGTTTTGAATTAATGACATGGCGCTGAGTTGGCAGAAGACTTAACATTTGGAAGGAGTTAATGGTGACTTTATACTTTCGTCCTCCACAAAGGCATCAATTGAACAATTGAAACGCATTAAGTAACGGAATATTATGGAGCAAAGTTCACTGACTAATTCAAACACCTAAAAAATTCGATGAGTCAGTAGTGACGCCATGCAAAATTCACTGGCCGTTCAAACATTTAACTCCAAAAATTTTCTTTCTTTCCACGTTCGAAGCTGCTGGTCTTCACTTTTTCTCCCCTCCTTAAACCCTACCATCATCTTGTTCTTCATGGATCATACCTCTACCGCCATTAATCTTCTCCTTCTCCGTCTTCCCAAATTAATCCTCTAATAAAATTTAAATTACAGAATAGTACTCGAGCCTCTCAGCCGTGTCGATTTTCAAGGACCATCTTGACTCATTTCCGCAACTCATTGTTATTTTGCGATCGTCGTGACCATAAATATATTTTCACCATGTCCAATCAATTCCTGCCCAGCAATTCCTCTTGTTGCCAAGTGCGTCTGTGTCAATTCTGGCAGCCCATTTTCTGTACATAATTCTCAGCATTAATTTGATTATTTGATTTTTAATTCCTAGAAGATTCTTCTAATAATAATACAGTAGTTAAGATTATGAAAAGTTTGGCTTGTTATAAGCGCAATTGTTATACTTCAAATTGATGAGCTGAGCTTGGCATAATAAATTCTGGTTCATACTTTTTGTGCCTTTTGATGTTCCAATATTGTTATTGTTGGGCATGATTGGTAAGTGATGCCCAAATTCCCTAGGCTATGATGAAAAATCGAGGCCCGTTTTAACTTCATAGGCTATAAGCTCGGGATTGAAGAATTAAATCCAGACCACAATTGAAGTAGCCCAATTATGTTGGGTATTTAGAGGTAATCAACCCATTGGGTTAGATGCCCAATACCCAACTTGGAGGGAATTTGAAATTCACATGAAAGATGGATAAATATTATCGTAATCTTTGTCAAACCAATTTTATCTCATTTTTGTTGGATGAGCTCTATCTTTCAGTTTGGATATAATCTCGCAGTTTTTATTCAATCTAATCTTGCAGACTCCTGTAAAATTTGTTCACTCCTATAAGCCTATAAATAGGAGACTTTTCCCTTCCATTAAACACACCAAACCGAGAGCAAAAACAAGAGGAAGAAAAAAACTTCCCTGCTTAGTGCAAACCAATCCTCTCTTGCCTTTTCTTTGGGAATTTGTCTGTGTGACTGATAATGACCTTCAAATTGGAGATACCTTTGTGGTGTGGATCAAGTTTCTGAGCTGAATTATAAAGGGAAAAATCGTTCCTTAATTTTTCAGATTTTGGTCTTGATTTTCTTCATTTTACTTAGCAAATCCTTACACTAATAAATTGTTTTGGTTAATTTGTAGGTGGGTTTGCTTCTCAATTGGTAACGTACATTTCTCTACCAACAACCAATCCAAACGGCTCCAAACCACAACCAATTGATTCACCTTGGTTGCTATTCAATCTTACCCACGTAGGACAAGAAAATGATGATGATTTATCGCCACAAAGGCTAAGAGAAGACACCACAAAGGTATACTATGAAAGAACCACCAATTGCACACGTTATACCAGCTTCTGGACACTTCTGGACACCTTTTTTCTCACACAAAGGGGGGCAGCCGGGATTCTCTTGTTTCTTCTCTCAAAATCACACAATCATCATATCAAAGTGGCTAGGGTTATAACCAAATATATACTCTAGGGTTAGGCTTTATGTTGGGCCATTAAAGGGGTAAACGGGCCAAGATTCAAGCCATCCGTAAGGAATATAATTGGGTCGGGTGTAGCTCATGGACTTGATTGTTGGACTTATTTCATTCATCGGCCTATGCCTATGAAATAATATTAACCCACGTTAACACAATAGCCCGAAATTTATTGGATATCAAAAACCCAACAGTTATTTTATTTGAATACGGTATTTTTCATTAGGAGTAATCATCTCTAGGACTTTAGCCTTAGGAGGTTTCTGTTTGTAGAAGTTAGGCTGCTGTGAATTTAGTTATTTCCATTCCAATTTTTCGGCCATTCATTTTTAGTCTACCGTGTTTATGATTCTTAATTGCTTTAATTTTTTTTTCTTTCTTTATAGGCTTTTTATTTTTGCCTTTTAGAATGTACGTTTGTTCATTTTTAGTGGCTATCTCTTTGGGAGTCATTGATTATGTTTGTCTAGATTGACTGCTTGCATGCATTGATGTTCCCCATCAGTAGTTTCGGAGATGGTGTACTACATTTAAGTTTAGTCACTTAAGCGGGTTGTGCTAGTCAACTTGGTTTATTGTGAAAGTCATCTGTGTTCTATTTAGTGTTTGTAGTAGCCATCTACACAATGGTTCAGGATAGACACGTGAAATGCCTTCTTGCTTATGTTTTGCGAGACTTTCAAATCCTCTTCTGCATTTCTAATAGTTTTTCCAGTTGCATTTTTCTTCTGGTTTGTAGATTGAAGTTGAATTGCTAAGTGAACTCCGACATAAGAAATCTTCTTGTGAAAACTACCCTATGTTTTACGGGGTGCCTTTCTTCTTGGCACAGAAAGGGACACCGTGCGGCAGTAGTCTGCTCCGCTAGACTACCTTCCGCCTTTTCTCGGTCGCGTCGGGACGAAAGAAAATTTGATTGCAATTTTGTAGAAAGCTTACAATAGAGAATTTGAATACATTGAAAGTAAATTGAACATTGATTGATGAAAACTGAACATTACAATTGATGAAAGCAGAAAATTACAAATGCTGGAACAGGGGGCGGACACCAGTGAGCTTGAAAGATTTTTGAATGACTAATACCCCCTATAATAACATTCTGAACAAAAACCCAAATGACGGGAGTAGACGTTTAAAAGACGAGGAATCATACTAAACGTTTACCAATATCAGAGTTATTTTACAATTGAAATAACTATTACAATGAAAAAAAAATTACAACTCAAACTTGAAGTAATATTTACAATGTGC
>NW_019230995.1:24415-57520 GCF_002742605.1 Olea europaea var. sylvestris
AAATCTTGTACCGCCCTTAACAAATCTAGTATTATTAATAATCTTTGTAATAATGAAGAAATATAAATTTCCAAATCCTTACATATAGTAACTTGCTCTTAAATTTTTTTTGGGTATTTAGTAAATAGAATCGTTCGGGTTCGGTTCGGTTCCGATCAGTTCGATTTCGTTCGGTTCTGTACTATAATTAAATTTTTTAACATTTATAACAACACTATATAAATACAACTAATAACACATTCAATCGTAATTTTATAAATTAGCGTAATCCAATTTAACATGTATATAACAAGTTGTCCAACAAGATTAATTTACCAATCACATATGGGGAAGTTATACACTTCCTTATTCAAATGATCAACAGTCGAAGGTCGCCATTGGAGCCAGGAGGTCATAGCTTCGGACTCGAAGTCGGAGGTTCTATACATCTATTTGAGTTTTGGAATGTCAGATGTGTTATATGTAGGTGATAATGTATATAATTTATTTAGGGTTAGTTATTAGTGGGTTGGATCACTTGGATGTTGGGCTAAAAAATGGAAGAATAAAAACTAAAAATGGCACTTGGGCTAAAAATTAGAAATGAAACAAATAATTGGGCCAAAAAATTGGATTTAGAAATTGGTTGGGTTAGGTCAAGCCTAGCTTAGGAGATAAAATATCAATTAATCACCTAATTTGTTAATTTGTTTAGAAAAAATTAAAATAATTTGATTTATTCAATATAAACAAAATAAAAATTTGGAATATTCGGTTCTTATTCGGTTCTTCGGTTCTTGGTTTAGAACTGAGAATCGAACTGTACCCGTCGGTTCTTAATTCAGATACTCATTTGGGTATTTAACTTGAGAAGAACTGTCAGGTTAGGTTCGATTCGGTTCCGGAGATTTGCCCAGCTCTAATTATACTTTTCCTAAATAAATAAAAAACACTTATTTCAAATCCCTGTGAGTCCTAAAAAAATCTCCTTTTTTATGGCATCTCATCATTCGAAGTAATGCATGACTCTGGCTCGGAATCTGCAACCAAATCAATGAGATTTTGTGGGTGGATTTCTTGCTCAGGATCTTTCAGCTCTGGTTCGATATCTTTCTTCGGATCCTATTACGGCTCGGGTTGGGGTTCCGATGCTGGTGCTTGTTGTCTATGATTCCATAGAATTATGATAACTTCACAGTATCCTTTGAAATCAATTTTATCCCATTCTTTTTCCAAATATAACTCATAATAAATATCCCTCACAAAGTAAGCCACGTCTCTCCATTGAGGTCGCATAGTGCTTATAAGGTGGTATATCCAGAGGTCTATCCCCTCATTTTATCCAAATGATCTCGCTCGTTCTCACTTAGAAAGAAAATCTTCAACATGTTCAACAAAAGTTCGCTCTCATCTTACTTCATAATTTATGTAATTCTCACTGGCCATTTCAGCGCACTGGAGGTTTGTTGGACTATTCCTAGTCATCCTAATCTTGTGACAAGTATAATTTCAATTATGCTTAATCTTGCATTATCAATATTATTTTATTCTCAGTGTATGAAAGATATTCTAGAATGTAGAAAAAGAATGACAAATTTATTATGTGAGGTGAATATGCTTATACATTTCATAATATGAATCATGCTATAAATATGTCATTACATTTCATACCTCGGATCAATTGGAGAGTGGTCAAGTAGTGAACGTAGCGTGCTAATGATTCTTATCTCATAAATGTCTAAGGCTTTAATTAATTTATTAATTTATTTTTATTTACTTATTTCTTTTTTTTCCAATGTTTTAAAAAAACAATTATAATAATAATTCATGTATATATAAAAATTTTCTAAAATAGTCCTCTCTTTTTTATAGGATCTTCTCAACATAAAATTTCCAAAAAAAAAGACCCCTCACACACACACACACACACACACACACACACACACACACACACACACATATATATATATATATATATGTATGTATGTATGTATATATATGTATGTATGTATGTATATAATTCAAAATTGACTTATACACAAACATTTAACTTTCAAAAAAAAATTGAGAAAAGAAACAAAAATATGTACACATAAAGTTAAAAGTTTTTTTTTTGTGTTTACTGTTCATATGAACAGTAAAAAACACTGTTCGCATTTTCTACTTTCTTTTTTTAAAACATTTTTTAAATTTTTTTTTACTTTTCACGTGAACTGTTTTGAAATTTCTTTTTCCAAAATAAGTCTACAGAAAAGTCAAAACGGTGCTCTGATGACAAGCCGTAACGTCCCAAATTTTCATAAAATTGTAGCATTACCAAAAATTCATTTTTTTGCTTACTTTACATGCGAAAAGATCAAAATAAAATTCTTTAATAAATAATAACTGCGGCATTCATAAATTTAAAATAAACATAGCAATTATATCTGGAAAATAACACTAGATATGTCTTAAAATAAATCAAAAAAAAATTATGAAAGCAAAAAAAAATTAATGAAAAATTTATTCTTTGTTATTACGATCCTCTTGGCTGCTCGCATCACTACCCTACCACAAATCTGATGGACCCGAACTAACTTGTAAAAATTTGTAAGAGTAAGTATTCGAGAACACCCAGTAAGATACGTGCAATTTCCATATATATATATATAAATTACACTTCATACCATCTCATCTTATGGAGTATATCGGTAAACTAGCGATACATCTATCTTAGGTCCTCTTATAATCCCGTAGGATTTCATCTCTTTAAAAAAAACGAATGTCTACTAGCAATCCATGCATTTTTAATTGAACATAAACACATAAAGAAACAATAACACTTGCACTTAAAATATCTTACCTCGTTGATTTGAAAAGTTGTAATGGACCAGAAAAATGCACTTGAAAACCCCTTTTTAATGCTTCATTCTCTCTAACTTGACTATCTATTTTCTTTAAGTAAAAGCTTTCTGAAATTTCTGTGGGTATATGCTTGGAATACATGATCCTTATACAGGGGTGGCTAGAGTAAAAGATAAGTCCTATCTCAACCAAAAGATTTATTTGATTTGTACTATCCTTTTGTTTTTATCTCAATCAAATCACGTGTGATAGAGAGTTGATTTATGTATTGGAGTATGTGACCATGATTTGACTTAGTTCTAATATTTTTGTTATTTTATGCTTGCACATTTGAAGATATATGACATAATTCTAATTGGTTTGTTATTCTATGCATGCACACGTGAAGATATATAAAATAATAGGAGTGTGTCGATGAGTGGGATGCCAAAACTTTTCAGACTCTTATAAGATTTCAGCAAAGAAATCCCTTATTATCTATTATTAAATCAAAAAGCTGCTCGGTAGACTTTAACCATTAAAACTTGTGCCTAATTATTTCTAAGACTTTACTTTACACCTTAAACTAACCAAGGAATCATATTGGATTGGGGTCTTCTAACTGTCATAAAGATAAATATTATAATTATTTGCTAATTATCTTAATTCCATTGATTAACCCTAAATAGAGTTTTGATGCTACTAAAATTGAATAGCTATGCTCCACAAATAAGTTGCATAAGCACTAGTTTAAAATGAAATTAGGATTTATATTAAATTATATCATAATCAAATTAAAATCACTACTAAACCCATTTAAATATGGTCTACACGTGGCCGCAATGAGCTTAAATTTGTATCACTTACCTACTTAATTAATAACAAACTTACATTCGTAAACTATAATATCTTGTGCCTAACTTATCTAAATTAACTTTTTCTCGAGCCTAAAATACACAATTAAATACGAGCTATCCAAATATTGATATACTTATCATCACTCTATCAAAATCCGATTATTTTAGCCAAAAATATAAAAGTTTAAAATATATTTCATCTTAATCCCTCATTTTCATAATAATCAAATATGATATCTATAAATAAATTTTTATTCAAAAAAATAAATTTGGGATGTTACAGAATGTATATAGAATCTAGTAAAAGTTAAATCAATTCCAAAGTAAATTCATAATAGATAGTCTAGATCTAGAAGTGTTGGACAACAAAAATATCAATTTGCATGAATAAATGGTGTGAAGTCACGAAATCCAATGAGTTCCTTCGTAGCTTCGCCTAGGAATTTAGTTCTCCATCGAACTCCTTAGCCCAAGATGAGCAAAAATTTTTTATGGAGGTGAAGAGAGGCGTGTTCTGGCTAGTCTAGGGCTTAAAACCATTTGTCAAATTGTTTCCAAAAGAGGTTGAACCGAATAAAGAAACTAAATTTTTAGCCAGAATATTCTGTATGATTACATTTAGTATTTTGACCATAACTCTCTCTCCCAATGTCTGATTAAGGTAATTCAAAGTGTGTTGGAAAGATAACACAAAGGAATACAATTTTTCTAGAAGTATCTCTTTCCAAATTCGAAGGTTTACTAGGTCAAAGTTGATCTCAATCTCCGGCTGAAAATCTGGAAAATCCTTATGCGATTGTAATTTGATTTATGGAAATATTATGGTCATATTTAACTTCTTTTGACTTCTAATTGAATCCAATTGACCCCTAGCATTATTGAATCATCATCCCATAGCCCATCTCTTCTATGAATTATTTGCAACTGGGTCTTTGAATTTCACTTTGGTAATTTTTCACTCATTTCTTCCGAGTTTCGCCTTTTTATCAAATTGCAACCTAGATCAAAACATAGCGATAATGAGTTCATTTTGGCATAAACAAATGCAACAATTAAGAGAGAAAAATTATGATAGTTTGCACTCTTATTAGTTCACAAACATCGAAATGTACTAATTCCAAAGCATTTTTAGCTCTTAGTCCCTTAGTCTTAAAGGGTCTCTTAGTCATCTATCCTTTCATGCAAGATTCACAAGCTGGTATGGATTCCACCTCTAACTCATTTAAAGGTCCATTCTTTATCAATATTTGAATCCTATTTAGATTGATATGACCATCTAAGATGCCATAGGAGAGTTTCATTACCACGAGATGACCTCTTTCTTTTCCTAGAAATAGTAGTGTTATGTATAGAGCCAATCACAAGACTTAAGACATAGAGACTATTAACCATATCACCTAAACATATAACCGAATTATTCATCTTAATAGCCACCGTAGAACAGATAAAAGTATGAAATAACTAACACGATGCAACGAAAACCGAGTTCCATGTAAGTTCGGGAACATAATAACAGTCATCCAAGATCAAATGTCTACTATTTTCAAAATATAAAGTAAAAGTGCCAACAACTTTGGTAGACACTACTGCTCCTGCTCCAACTTTAAGAGTATACTCTCCTTTACTAAGGTGCTTGTTTCTTGGAACCCCTACAAAGAATTGCTAACATGATTAGTGGCTCCAAAATCTACGATCCAAGTTTTCGTAGAATCAATCGTTAAGCATGACTCAATGAATACGGTACTGCCTTTACCTTGCTTCCCCCTAGCTAGATGATTTGGGCAATTCCTCCTGTAATGACCCTTTTGTCCACAAGAAAAACACTTTTCCTTTGTTTCTCATCGGCATTAGTTTTCTTTCTTTGACTTGCTATCTGGCTTTTTATTTTGCCTCTTCATCTTCTTTCCTCCTTTACCACCCGAAGGCTTAGGATGAGAGGGTCTAGCTATTATAGTTAAAGCACTTCCACTTCTGGCCTTTAGAATAGTTTCAGCAATGTGGAGTTCTTGCAATAATTCCGTCGGAGAAATGTCCATCTTGTGTAGATTATAATCAACTATAAACTGTGAGACATCTTAGGAAGAGTATCAAAGACCATGTCAGTTTGCATCTTGAAATCAATGTCAGCTCCTAAAACCTCTGCAGCATTGAAATGACCAATCATGGTTAACATATGGTCTCTCACAGATGTGCCCGATTTCATGCGCATGTTCATAATTGCCCTAATGGAGGCTTGCCTAGCTTGTCGATTTTGATGTCCAAACATCTCTTAAAGACTTTCCATTATGTTAAAAGTAGTTTCCATATTTTGATGTTTTTGTTGTAATACATTTGACATGGATGTCAAAATGTAGCAATGGGCTATCTCATCAAAATGACAACACTTTTAATATGTAGTCTTTTGAGATTCCGTAGAATCATCTTTTGGGGTTTTGGGACAATTTTCAATCGGCACAAATTTTTGTTTTTCATCGGTAAGAACAATATTAAGATTCCTTTTTTAGTCAACGTATTTTTCTCCCACAAGTTGATTTTTGTTAAGTATCAATAATAATGGATTAAGCGACATTTTTTTTTGTAAAATTAACGACTCGCATATTAATAAAATGAAAAATAATCTTTGTACGATGCATGTATATGAGTATGCAAATATAGACCCAAAACTTTATTTTTAATCAAAGACCTTAAATGCTTACAACTTTTAACACGCCCTCTATAAGATGTCAATGTAGTTGTCGGCAAGGTTGGGACCCTCCCACTCATTTTATTGAGCTAGGCATCTATTGCCATAATAAAAAATGAGGACTGATTATTATTTGGCCTATGAATAATTTTGTTGAAACATTCTATAAGAAGTCCTAGAAAAAAAATTCATATATAAATGTAATAATCTCCGTCAATAATTTTGAAATATCTCAAATATATAAGATGTCATCTCTAGGATAATCATTCCATTATTTCATTTTAAAAACATTCTATTATGAGCTCCAATTTCAATTCATCTAAAATAATGTAGTCTTCTTATAGGGAGATCGATGTAATTTAGTACTAAACATATGTATTTTAATAACAATTTGGATGGTGGAGGAGGCCGTAGGTTTATACATGCCTATAAAACTTCTCCCACTTATTATTTTAAACCATTCGGTTTTTATTTAATAATTAATCCGCCAAATATAAACAATTATGATGGCATTAAATTATTAAATAAAATATTTTTCAACCACCACTAATTAATTTAGAGTGATGAAAAATATTTAATACAAATGCATATGATTTTAGTGCATCGGGTGTTTCATTTAATCTACCTGGCATTTGATAATAATTAAATATTCATTCATCATCCATAAAGCGATAAAAGCAATAATTAAATGAGTTATAATCATTTATGGCCGATCTTAAGAATTTAAATTACAACATGGATGAAAGTATTGCATTGGGCCACATTCTAGCCGAATTCTTCAATCTTCTTGTAGTCCATCTCATGTAATATCCAAAATTAGGTCAATTTAATTTTTAATCTAAATCCTTTTAAAAAAAAAATAGACTGTCATCAAGATTAGCCAAAGTTTCAAAGAAAAAACCAAAAACTCAAAATTAACCCAATTTCCAAACCTTAGCAAAAAAAACCTGTCTCCAACTTCATACACTTCTTTGGCGACGGCACCATCATCGACAACCCCAAAAGAGGCTGTTGTCACCGTCACCAGGCGACCACCATAGCAGTCGTGGCTACTGGAAGTAGCAACCATGGCTGTCGCGACCGACCGTTAAGGAAGCTGCTGCGGCTTCTTGCAAGGCAACAGCTGCTCCATTTGGCAGTAGCAACCACCGCCACCAAGCTAAAGTGTTTTTTGTTTTGCATTTTGTTGACCTCTTTCTCCTTATTTTCAATACGCAAGTGTAAAAATGAAGAAAAACTATACAAGAAACCAAGTTCCTTATGGCTTACAATTTTTGTAGAGAAAATAAAAACAACAAATGAATTACAATGGGAAGCAAAATAAATCTCTACAGCCAAAAGTGATTATGGGGGTGTTTGATAGTGATTTTTATGTACAAATGTATTTTAGAATAGTAAATTGATGTGAAATGTGTGGTTGAAAAATAAGGACTTTTTTTTTATTTACGTGTAATAGTATTTTAATAAAGAATGTGTGGTTGAAAAGAAGAGAGAGTAAAATGCATTTTGAAAAAAAAATGGCTACCAAACGGGGCCTATATAAACATCTACTTTAAACATATAAAGCAATAAACATGTCAAATCAAATGACCAAACATCATCCACACTAAAATGCATTTTATGCTAGGACTTAAGTGACTTAATCCAATTCAAGGCTCTCAAGAACCTTGGCTCAGATACTATTTGTTGGTTATTGAATTTAATAATCACAGTAAGAAATTAATTTTCCTCTGAAGATTAAACCTATATGAATAAGGATGTTAGATAACATTGAGATCATTGGATGTTTTAAATCCTCATACATAAAAGGGAAGATGATAACCTTGAAGGAGCTTTTAATGACATAGCCAAATGCTTCTTTCCTTAGATCTTCTCCCTTATTCTCCTTTAGTTGCCTCTCTCTTTTGGGGAAATGAGAAAGTGACTAACCCTAAAAGCATATGAAAAAGTGCCCATAAAGGGCATATTTATAATACTTACTCAATTAGGGTTTAAGAATTGCACAATTTTCCTTGAACTTTATTGTAGTAGACCAATTAAGTCGCCAACCTTTATTGGAGCCAAGAGAGGGATCTAATTGGACTCACATGACTCAAGCTCCAATAGATGTTTCTAATTGGATCATCTCTTAACTAATTGAGATATCTATTAATCACGGCTCATTCTTCCAAAAAATCAAGATTGTACTCTCTAGTCGAATGATAATTATAGAAGCAAATTATGATCTAATAATAGGCAAAATTGGCCCTTCAACATGTATTACCCTGTAAGTTCCATTTTTATACGACAAATTCGTTGTGATCAAATCACAATATAAAGTCCAACGATCTCATCATCGAACTACTAAGCTCATGTTCAATTTACCTATGAGAAATACCTCAAAGTAACGATTGTCTCATCTCAATGATTAATGGATTCCAATATTGGAAGTATATGATCTCTAATAGTTTTGGCCCGATTCCCAAAGCACGGAGATCAATCTTTTATTTAAGACTTCACTCATTGGTACCTCAAAGAACTTAAACTAGTAATCAAACATACATTACTCGCTCAAAATTTAGGTGACTTGTTTGATAATTGAGTAGAGCCTCATTTCAAGCGGTCACAAATGATTCTACGCAGTCCCTTTCAATGTACATCAAAACATATTATTGTTCTTATTCAAAAATCTCGATAAATCTTAATAAGAATAATGCAATCTTATCCACATAAAGCGTCCAACTTTATGTACTAATTGTGAACAACATATTTTGTTCATATCATGAATTGTGTCTTACTATACTCGAACCATCGAGTGTACAATTTGTGACATCCTACATGATCATGGAACCTTAGATAATTGCTTGAAATTATAACATGCAAATAAACGAACGTCAGTTCATAATGTCATCATACAAAATGCTACTCGAAGAAAGGGCGTCAAATTAACAATTACATATATTAAGTAATGTAATTAACCCTCACAATTTATTTGTTAAAAAATTTCTTTAAATAAAAAATCAAATTAAATATAAATTTTCCATTTTCTTCAAAATATTTCTTAAGTTGCTAGTTTAAGGTATTAGAAAATCTCGTGTAACTTAATTGCAAGTCAATCAAAAAAAATGAAAAACTATGCATTTTGAAAAACATTTTGAAATTTGAGCTCAAATGTTTGTTTGAAGTCTAATAATTTGACACAAACAGAGACGATAGCAAAAGCGAACTCTAAGATGCAGAAAAAGAGCCATCTAAAATATCAGAATTTAGATATGGACCAGATATCTTAAAATGGATATCAACTAAAGAGAGCAAAAGAAGTGTCAATGGTGTCTCTAGACGGTGGCAGTGGTGGTTATTGGGTAGTGGTTTGTTGCCATTTATCGGTGGTGGTTCAATTTGGATGTGTATATACGTGTTTTTGTGTATAGGTGGAATGAAAAGCAGTAATTAGACAATCAAATAAGTATAACAGGTAAGTTCAGAACTTTTGAATGAAAGAAAAGTGGTGGGTGTAATTTTTAGCGAAAAGAGCTACAAATATTCAATTATATTTGTCTAGTTATTTAATTGACATTCATGTTTAGAATCAAGTCCATTATTCTACAACAGGTAGGAATTGGTGAACCAGTCTTGTCGAGTGAAACTTCAGCCATTTGTTTTTTTTAACAAAAACTATCGATTAACGTATATAGTTACAAAAACCATTTGTTTTGTAATATTTGCTCACTTTTATTTTTATTATGTCATCAACTTTTTTCTCGTCGAATTATCATCCTTGACCTTCAATTAGTTAACATGTTTGATCTCTAATCACAAATTTTCATCCAAATATGCTACTAATGTTCATTGAAAAGGTGGACAACTATTTTGTTTAACTTTTGCGTTACTTATTGATTTCAATTATTTAAAAATACGAGAAAGATGTTGTTTTGGCCTTCGTAACAAGTATTTTGGATGAAAATCGTCTCTATAGACAAAATGTGAAAATTAATAAAAGGTTGATGTTAAGAATTAAAAAAAAAAGTTGAAAATATAAGTGTAAAAATAAGAAAAATTCAAGGGTCTGTATTGTAATCAAAATGTAGTCTAGTTAACAAAAATTGTGGTATGAATATATTTACCCATATGAAATTCTCAACTTTTTATCAAAGATAACATATCATATAATTCAATGACGTGGGCCAAGAGAATGAAATGGAAAAAATATTAGATTAATCCATCATCACCAGATGAGGGTCATTTATGTGTCGTGAAAATCATCACAGATGTTCTTTAATCAAAATTCTGTTAATAAACTTTTTTCAAGGACCTTCGTCCATTTGTAAACGAGTAATATATCTTTAAAGCGTGATATTCTATCGAGTTGTATTCCCTTGTCATTTTTAGTTTTGTAGTATTGCTTGGTTTTGCTCGAAAAATAACAAAGTGTAAATTTGGGGCTATTAATAAGTGTAATTCTTATACTAATTTCATAGTTATTTATTCATACAAATGTTAGTTTATTTCTCAATTTTACATTGATTTTTTGTTGTTTTTGTTTGTTTTAGGAGACCGATGTGAGCTTTAATAGAGAATGAGGAGTTGTGGATCAAGAAGAGAAGTATGAGTTGAAAATCAAGGTGTAGTGCTAGTCCTGTCCAATCTGCCTGAGTTTTTGCCTTCCTACGTCCCCCTACCACAATGCTTATACTGGTCCTGCCTACGTCCCCTGCCATATTGCCTATGTTTTCTCAACTGTGTCCCTTACCGTAAGTAGTTCCATTCAGTCATAGCACACTGCTTGCCTAATTTTCCCAACTTGTGTCTTCGACTATAGGAAGTTACTATTCATGCTTTGAATGTTATCACTTTCTCTCTTTTGTGGTAGTTCTCTAGGCAACTTTGCTAGCATCACGTCCTTATATTAAACAATTGGAATGAATTCGTTTGAACTTCATTCACATCTTGGCTATCTACGATCTCCGGTTTGCTTTCTGAGATGGACACCAATGATCTTAGATTAGGAGAATCCTGCATGAGATGTGGCACTTTGCAAATAAGGCAACCACGAAGAGCAAAATTATCCCTTTCGTCATCATAAAGCCTCCTCAAAGTAGCTTGTTTGTTGCCATTGAGCTTATATCGACTTTGGGATTTGGTCTCTAATTTGGCTAACTTTGTTGCTCGTCTTTTCCCTCACTACCCTCGCCTTTACTAAAATTTCCTTTGGTTGGTTTGAAGGTCTTTTGCTTGTGTCTCCATGCTCCTTTGGAATTCATCAGAGATTTGGCAATTGCAATTGCCTCATCTATATCTTTGACCCTGAGACGTTATAATTCTTATCGTACCCATGTTACACATCCATCCAAGAAATAGAATAGCAAGACATCCTCCGATATGCTTGGGATTTGAAGCATAAGGGTCGTAAACTCTTTGACGTAGTCATAAATGATATCTTTGTGTTCCAATTTCTTTAGTTTCTTGCGAACCTTGTACACAACATTCTCAGGGTAAAATTGCCTTTTTAGCTCCTTTACAAACTCAAGTATGAATCTAGCAAGCTCCCTTTTCAAATTTAGCATGCTTTCGACGCCACCAAAGAAAAGTGGTGTCAAAAAGATACATAGTAACGTTTCAAACTTTCATGGCTTCATCAACAAGATTCTAGCCTTCAAAATATACTTCCATTTACCATGGGAAGTTTTCCACGTCTATGGCATCCCTTTAGCCATCATAGCTTTATGGCTTTGGGTACTCAATTATTGGGGCAACAATGCTAATAGCAGCACCTTCGCTTGTACCCGGCTGTGGATTGTTTGTATTGATCAAGTTCCTTGCTCACCCTTTCCATAGTCAAGGCCATCTAGCTCACTGCTCTTACATGCTAGAAATGGCATCTAAGTCTTTGGTCATCTCCGCGACTTGTTCGTCTACCATAGCCTGAACATCATCTTTTACCGTTCGGACATCATTCCAATGAGTTAGTGTGTCCATCATCTCTTGGACTAATCGTTTGGAGAGTTTTTAACTTTTCAATGGTGTAGGCTCCTAATGCCTCAAAGTAGTTTTCAAGAGATTCGATCACCCATATTTACGATAAACCCTCCATGGTAGTTGATTCTCGAGTCTTACTTTTGCCTCGTGTTTTCGTTCCTTCAATTGGAGCTTCACCATACCTCTTTTCCTCTATCTCAATATCAATAATTTGTTGAGTATCCGCCATTACAACAGCATACAAACAAGGCTTATGTTGCATATCTTACCTAGTATTAGAGCCTAGTTTCGTTACCTATATAAGGGACACCCCAAGGTAGGAATCTTGCCATCATACCTATAAAAGGGATATACGTTACTACACTTCTGAGAATGTATGTGACTTTCTACAGAAGGAGATGTTAGGAAAATCGGGTAGCATAGGTAATTCGCTATAGCTAAACGAAACTAGTGTTTTGTCCCTGAAGATTGATTACCCAAAGCCTAAAGGCTATGATGGCCGAAAAGATGTTGCGGACGTGTACTTTGATGAATTAATGAGGCAATGAAGGTGCAGAAAACTTCAATGTATTTGCGATGTCATTGTTGTTCATAAGCATGGCCCTAGCTTGGGACGAGTTCAAAAGGGAGCTAAAAAGGCAGTTCTACTAGGAGAATATTGTCTTATAAAGCCCACAAGAAATTGAGGGAATTAGAACATATGAGAAAAATTCATGACTATATAATTCTAAGCATGCTGGAGGATGATTAATGTTCTATTTCCTAGACTGAATTATTTGTTAGGCGTGACAAGAGATGCAACATCACATAGTCAAAATCGTAGACGAGGTGATTGTGGTTGTTGAATTCTCAATGGGAATTTGAGAAACTTGTCAAGATGAAAAGCTAAAACCATCAAACCTACTAAAGGAAATTTTGGTGAATATAGGGACGACGTAAGGAAAGCCAGTAAGCTAGATTGGAGGCAAAATTCTAAGGCTGATTATAGACCTGGCAGCAATACACAAGACGAGGATGAAGTTTAGATGAATTCCAGTTGTTTAATGCCATGAGTACCAAAATTGTATTAATGGGGATGGAAATACCAGAGGTTTTAGGGATGCAGTTAGCTAAAATCTTTAAGGATGACATGGATGATGCTAGTGGAGTTTCCGAAGGAACTACTATAAAAGAAGAAAAGTGATAAAGCATTGTCAATAAAGTCAGAAAATGGGTGCATTGATGTTCAAAGCTTCGACATGTATGGGAATGCTATAACTGGAGGAGTTGTCCATCTAAAGAACCAATGCAGAGGTACAGATGGTAAAGATTGGTGTCGAAGATGGCATGCAAAATAGGATAATGCAATGCTTAAGGTAGATGATAATGCAATGTTTAAGCTACATGAGGATACGATGAACACGTTTCACTACGACAACGTCGGCAGATTGAGTAGGTAGAATCTCATGGACCTCAAGGGCACTACTTGAAGCTTGTTATGACATGAGAATGTCATGACACAAAGTGGAATGGTAGACCTATGGTAAATTAGGTCTAAATTGCGGAGGTATACAGCGACGGGATAAGAGACAGAGATTGGAAAAATCAAGCTGTGTAGCAACACAGGAAGACCACAAGGGACACATGTACTAAAGTCGAAGTTTTCTAAGCTAAATCCAAACTTGACAACATGCGTAAGGAAGCAAAGTCCAACTCATATGATACTTGCATATGAGTTGTAGAGATTGTCCACTTGCATGGAGAGTGACATGCCAACTAGCATAGAGCCATGTACCTAGCAACATGACAACTTGCAAGGTAGCAAAGTCATGTAGAGACATGCAACTTGTAAAATAGCAAATTTGAACTTGACTACCTAGTGGTCTAAGGAAGTAAATGGCAACTTGCAACCAATGAGGACTCTTAGATCAAGATTAATCCTAGCCATCAAGGGATGGAGGGAGTGATAGAGAGTTGAGAGAAAATTTCCATGATGGAATGGGATAAAGTAAATAGAGTGATATCTTTGTAGAGAAATAGTACTTGAGACGGGTGAAATTTTCACCATTGGCAGCTTGTCCGACTCCCACAGCCTGAACATCATGCTTCACTGCGTGGACATCGTTTCCCAACGATACTTGATCGCCCAACACCTCTTGGATGTTAATTTGGAAAGTCAACTTTTCAATGGTTTGGCCCTCCAACGCTTCAAAGAGTGTTCCAAGGATTCGAACCTATCACCTTATTGAAGATGATCAGGTCGAGTTTTCCTTCCATCATCAAAGCTTTTCGTATGTTGTTCTTATTGCATGTCGTCATTCCTTCTATCGAGAAAATATCACATCTTGAGACTCTACCATTTGAACACCATACCTAAATCTAGCTCTATGATCCTCCCACAAACTCGGCTATTCCATGTGAACCTTGCGCGGACATTACCTCAACTCTGAGATGAAAATTAGTTCAACCCTACGTGAACATGCTCCGATACCACTTGTCACATGCCTAGATTTGTCACCCCAAAACTATTCTAGCACTGTACATCGAGGATCATAACTGATCGCTAATTTAACCCTTGAGGTTGCGGGACACCCCAAGGAAGCCTTCCCTACATGCGGTCGACAATAAGCAATCTTGCTAAACTGCATGGGTAGGGATGTTCTCTAGGTCCATGACTCATTCTCCCACTTAATCCTCTAACGCCCTCATAGTATATGTGTGCTTCGCCTCTCCATATAGATATTCCCTCCAAGTTAGTGGGTCTAAAAATTTATCCACAATTGCAGCATCATCCCCTTGACGTGTAAGCATCCATAGTGGCTCCTGTATCTCTTCCCGTACCTTGTACATGTCGTTACATCACCATGCATGTCGAAGCATACCACTATACAATTTCTACAGCAATTATCTAGCCATGCCCTTGTGAAACAAACATTAATGGCCAAGATGGAGATGCGAGCTTGATTTCTGCGGTTGGCAAAACTACATTAATGCATGCCCCAACATCATCCTCAAAGCTAAGCTTTCCATCCTCGATTTTACTTGCTTGCCAACCGTTTTGCCACATGTTGACAATCTAATCTTCTCCGCAGGAACATACACCTTAGTCTTAGGTAAACCAACAACATGCAACGTTCAGAGGGGACTTTCTTTGATACCACATGTACATGACCTTACATGATCGTCCGTTCCGCCCATAAGGTTGTGGGACACCCCAAGGCAGCCTTCTCCACACACGCGGCCAGTAAGCTAAGATATGCATCATGAATACAATATAAGGAGGTAGGAAGCTTGCTATCGTACCTCTATAAGGGACTTCATTAGTGCACTTTCGATAAGATAGCAATAAATTTGCAATAAGCAATCTTGCCATGCCACACGGGTGGGTCCATCACTAGCAGCTGCTATACTTACAACTTGTAGCTAACATTTATCATTTTCAAGCCCTTTGTGCCTTAACAACTAACTTATTTTTAGTACATATATACTTATAAGGTATTGTGTAATTCATATTTATATTTTCTCCATATGTAAATAGAAAAGTATACTACGTGGATATCATTTTTATATGTAATTGTTTTATGATTGTTTATGTACTTATTACTCACAAAGACACTATGTAATTCAAATAAGAAATATAACTTTGATAGCTACATTCAATAAATAAAGCATTGAAGAGATTACTGAATGACGAGGTCTTTTCCCATTGAATCATTCAATACTAACATTTTTATGCAGATCCCAACCAAAAGGATGCAAATAGTACTTGTAGAAGTATTTGGTTTCATGCTTGATTGTTTGCCATGATTGGGTAAGTAATTCAATAATTAATGGTTTGCTTCACTCACAAAATTAGCCCCCATTTGGCTTTCACTTAAGAAAAGTCATTTTTCTTAAACTCATTTTCATCAACTCATTTCATAGGACTTACAACTTTTATTAAGTTTTCAACCACATTTTACCAACTTTTATCAAAATCAACTATAAATTTAATTTTTTGGTGAAGAAATAAGAGCTTAATGTCTTTTAATAATAAATAAGCATTATTTGCGATTTCTTTCGCTACCTTACCTTGAGAACTCCATTTTATGTTATATATAAAAAACATGAGAAACTATTCTACTTTCAGACTCATACAAATGAATCATGTGCCAGGAATAAGATTTGTACTGGTGACACGAGGATTTTCAGTCCCAAAAACTATCTAGAAATGCTTGGGAACGTGCCTGCATCCCTGACATGGCCTGCACACCATGTTGCCTTTGTGTGCCTGAAAATCTGTCTGCGTCCCGGCATGTCACGAAGTCAAAGAATATAGGAACATGAGTTGTTGCACAGTACAATACATGGGTTTTTGTCCTTATACACTTAGGCATTGAAAAGTTATTTCAAGGACCATGGGCATTCTAGCCTCAATGCATTCCCAGATAAAGGAAATTTCAATTGGGAGAAACGAAAGGGAAGGGACAAATCGGAGCGACAAAGGACTGAATCTCAGCGGTAGAGTGGCCTATATATATAAAGCAAACGATATATCTCAAGCCTGAGTCAAACTTGAGCAAGCATCAATCTGTATCAAGTAGAGATGGCAATTCAAACCGTCAAAATTGAAATCCGAGGTTAACCGAACTGAATGGGGCGAAAAACGTCGAATCAATAGTGCAACGGGGAAAATATGTTATTTAATTTTAATGACCCGATTTAGGGCGGGGCAAGTATGGTATTTTCGTAGTCTCCTCGACCCGAACCGATTACCCTTTAACAAAATAATAATAATTGGATTTATTGTTTTATATTTGTTATTCATGCACTTTCTTTTATTGCTAGTTTTTTCCTCTTTTGTGTGTACAAAATTCTACTCCTTCATCATACTCTGAAGCTTGTACAAGGTTTGCTAACGAGGATGTTGACAAAGAGGTACATTTTTTATTTAAATCTTAAGTTAAGACCATTATGGATTATTACTCTATTTACATTTCTTATATACTATATAGGAATCAGTTTTGAGTTTTGATGTATGCTAGTAAGAGTTGTGGAGAAGGATGAAGATTGAATATGAATTGAGGTTAGAGCTTTTGAGTTATTAAGTAGGAATCGAGTTCGTTGCACAAGGATCAAGGGATAAAGATATTGTTTAATATTGTTATGTTGATAATATTGTTTGTTAAATTCGAATTTTGAATTTGAGAATTGGAATATTATTTACATTTTCATTTAGGATGTTGTTTTGCTACATTGGCTTAGTATTATGTCTTTGTTTTCATTGACTTTTTTCATAATTTTTTTAATTTGATGGATGTACTTATTATTCATATTTATGTACTTATTCTTGAACTCGTCTGAGAAATCTCGAGTTGAGCCATATCACTTACTTTGTTTTACAATGAAAGAGTTCATCCTGAGGGTCATTGAAACTTAATGGAGTCTCGACCTCTGTCGAGCATAATTCCTTTTAAGAGTCAAGTCAAGCTCAAGTGCATTTCAACCTTGTTTGAGAAAAAATCATTTTTCTAAGGAACAAGCTAACCCAACTATGTCTTAGTCTCCTTCAAACCTTACTTCTCTTTAAAGATCAAAGCAAAGTGAGTCATGACTGAATTTTAACATAATTTTGTCCAAGAACAAACTCAAGCTCAAGGAAGTCTTAACCTAGTTCGAACATAATAATGTTGAGTTTTGCTAAGACTTAAACTAAAAATGATTGTACTGAGACATTATTGGAACTCATTCAAGCTTAATTCAACACTTACTGTTAACTTTAAATGATATTAAGACTCCCTTGGTCTCGACTTAGCTTGGCTAATTAGGAATTAGGCTAGAATTCAAGAATTGGCTATGTGGTAAAATAAGTTTTTTTTAATTATTTGATCAAAAAAGAGAGGACTTTATAGGCTAGATAAAAACCTAGGTCAACAAGCTAAAAATGGGAAAAAAATCAAGAATTAGTATCCTAGGATCTATATTACTTTGCAACTAAATAGGAAACTGACTAATATTAATTACATACTCATTGTGCTAGTGCTCTAAATTATGCTTTGACACTTGAACTAACTGCCAAATTTTGTTTCTTACTCTTCCAAGACATATGATTATCTCCTAAGAAGTACAACATTAGGATCATAACTCTTTTTATCAACCACTAATCCATAATAGTCTACAACTGTGAATGCCTAAAACAATGTATTTAGTTTCTTCTCTACAAATTCTTTTTCAGGAATACCCTTTAAGTAGTGAATCACTCATTATATGGCTCGTAAGTGCAGTTCTTTAGAGATGCACATGAACTACCTAATGGCACTCACTACATATGCTATATTCAGCCTTGTACGTGAGAGGTGGTAAATAAGTTTCCCAACTAATCTTTGGTATCTCTCTTAATTTGTGACAATATCTTCACTAGTTTTTCCCAATTTGTTATTCAGATCAATTGATGTGTTTACGAGTTTTTAAGCCAATTTTTCCATTTCCATCAATAGATTCAAATATATACTATAGTTTCAAAATAAAAATTGTTGGGAAAAACTTATCTACCAATAATGAAGGTACAATGGAATATTTTTTTTCTCTTATTTGTGTGACAAATAAGGACATTGACAAAACTTTCACTATATTACGAATTATGGGATTACAAGACTCACAATAACATCAAAAAATGAAATAATTTCTTGGCTTTAGAGGCACTCAATCTCTCTATTTTTCTTTCTACACAAGGTCTCATCCTATGTATAAAAAATATTGGATGGACGAAGACAATTTTAACTTCATTCCTTCCTTTTTCTTGTCAAACTTCTCTATTGGTGAAAGAAGACAATTCAAACTTCATTGCTTTTCTTGTCAAACTTCTCCATTTGTTGAAAGAAGACAATTTGAAGCCATGCATTTAGTTGTTCAAGCTACGGAGGCCAAGAGTTTGAAATTAACAAGACAAATACCAAGTTTCATTTTAGGTAGGAAAGCTTAACATGTTGGATACATTGGAGGGGAAAAAGTTGGAAGCCAAACAAATAATTATGCTACATGTACTATTCCAAAAACAAAGAGGTGAAATTTTTGTTGTTTTATACTATCGCTGGAGTTATAGCATAGTTCATTTTAGGAACAAGTTTTTTCAGTTTTTCTATTTTTGTGAGAACTCTTGCTATAGTACCTTTTTTATATAATTCCATTTTAATTAGGTTTTTATGGGTTTTCTATAAATAGGATTCATTATTTTCATTGTAGAATAACAAGTTATTAAGAGAATTAATAAAGCAAGATTTACATTCTTCTTGTTCTTCATTGAAGTTAATTTCGAACTAATCAAGATTTTCATCTTTGTAGTGTTCAACAATTTCATAGCAAGGTTCATAGATTTTGTAATTAAGGACCCTACAAGGTCGAAGCTGCCCCTAAGGATTAGTACCCGGAGGAAAACAGGAAAAGCAATAGAAAATTGGAAATGCCTATATTCAGTGGCGAAAACCTAGATGCTGGTTGTACCGAGTTGAGAGGCACCTTGAGAGTAAGCATCAACGGTGATGCACTTTTCTTGGTTACAGTGGACAGAAACCCGAACACCCATTTGGACTTGGGACCAGTTTCGAATTCTCCTGTTTTTTCTATTTCAAACTACTCAAGAAGGAAGTCTTTGCAAAAAATTATTAGCCATACGATAGACTAGGGCGGTAGATGAATTAAGGTGAAATTATGAAACTCTGGAGAAATGTTATGTTTTTGATGTGACGAGAATTATACTGTGGGACATGTCTGTAAGAAAAGCGAGTTAAATGTTTTACTCGCCCAAGACGAAGAATAAATGATTCCTTAATTCTGGTGAAGATGGCAGATAAGGTGGAATAATTACTCAATTTTATGTTCAGCCTCACTATACCTGGATCAATAAAGATGGCTCGGAAAATTGGTGCAAGACAAGTAACAATATTGATTGATTGTGGGTACCATGCTTAAGACATTACGAAGAGAAGAGCGGGGACATCATGTTTTTCAAATGCTGAAGTCATTATCACTGATCGGGAAATTGACTGTGCCATTCAATTACATAAAAGGACTAGGCCTGTAGGAGTACGACCTTATAGATATACACATAACCCAAAAAAATGAAATTGAAAGACAAGTGTAAGAAATATTGGCAGTCAGAATTATACGACCAAGCACCAATCCTTTCTCCAACCCGATATTGTTAGTCAAAAAGAAAGATGGGATTTTGGCAATTTTGAGTTGACTACTGGGCTTTGAATAAAGTTACGATTCTGGACAAGTTTCCTATGCCAGTTATTTATGAGACTACCTTAGGATGTTCACTTTTTCTTATTTGATGATATTTTGGTTTATAGTGCTAACTTATCATCCCATGAGAAGCATCTTGAGTTGGTTTTTAGCGCACTATCCTTGCATTAGCTTTATGCAACTATCCTTGCATTAGCTTTATGCAAATAAACAAAAGGCTCTTCGCATGGCGATAGGTCGAGTACTTGGGGTATTAGGTTTCCAAACAAGGCACTGTAGCAATTCCAATAAAATTTTAAGATACAACCACTTATTTTTGTCCGAGTATGGAGCATTATCTTAGCCTCTTACACAACAACTCAAGAATGATTCATCTATCTCGACCTTAAAGACTGAGGCTGCATTCCAAAAATTAAAGGAAGCCGTGTCTGCAATACCAGTTTTAGCATTACCTGACTTCTCACGGCCTTTTATAAAAGAGTTAGACACATCAGGTTATGGTCTTAGGGCAATATTGATGCAAAATCAAAATTCTATTGCTTACTTTAGTCAAGTTTGTCAACTAATTCACGCCTAAAGTCAATCTATGAAACGGAACCCATGTCAATTGTTTTGGCCATCCAGAAATGGAGGTATTATATCTTAGGGAGGCATTTCATAGTGCGTTCCGATCAGTGGAGTTTGAAATTCCTATTGGAGCAATGGGTAGTCCAAGGAAAGTTCCAAAAGTAGGTTACTAAACTGATGGGATATGATTTCAAAATACAACACTGGCTAGGGTTGGAAAACAAGGTGGTAAATGCTCTTTCTTGGATAGGATCACCAATTGAATTTTCAAATTTTTCCCTTGGTCACATACAAGCAGTGGCTAATCAAGTTGATGCTGATCCCCAGCTTTCTAAATTAAAAGAAAAAATGAGTTGCAAGATGATCTAGACTCTCATTATCGATACTAAGTAGAATAGTGGTTGTTGTATAAAGGTAGACTGGTAACACCGAAGTCTTCCTCCCTTATTCTAACATTATTACAAGAGTTCCACAACAGCACAGTGGGAGGACATTCTGGGTTTCCTCATACTTACAAAAGGCTCACAAGTGGTCTTTATAACATTAGCTAGCTGTTTAGCTAAATCAGGAGGATATGACTCAATTCTTGTTGTGGTGGATTGTTTAACTAAATATGCTTTTTTTTTTACGTTTTCGACACCCCTTCATAGCTTCAAGAATGGCTATAATTTTTGTATAAAATATAGTCAAACTTCATGAAATTTCCCACTCTATAATTTCTGATCAAGACAAAGTATTTCTTAGCCATTTTTGGATGGAAATCAAATTGTAGAGTACTTACCTAAGAAAAAGCACCGCGTATCATCTTCAAACCGATGGGCATATGGAAGTAGGAAACCGTTGTTTAAAGACTTAAGATGCTTTCATATGACAAGCCGCACCATTGGTCTACTTAGTTGCCATGGGCAAAGTATTGGTACAACACTACTTTTCACGCATTTGTTCAGTATAGTATTAAGGCAACAAATATGATAACAATAGAGCAACAGTTGCGCGATCAAGATTAATGAGAAGTTAAGTCCTCAGTACTTTGGACACGTTAAGGAACTAAACGCATAAGCTAGGTTGCTTATCACTTGGAGCTACCTTCTACGTCTACAATTCATCTAATTTCCCATGTTTCTTAATTAAAAAAGGGCCTAAGAAGCTACAAAAACTTGTCAGCAACTATCTCCTCCTCATCTTGGTGTTACCTTGGAATGGGTTGTAGAATTAAAATAGATCCTCAATTTTCATAACTCTGGCCAGGGCGAAGTTCTAGTACAATGGAAAGGGCTATCTACTTATAAAGCTTCCTGAGAACTCATGGAGACTCATTTTACAAGGTGCCTTTTAGAACTAAGGATGGCAACGGGATGAGTTCATGGTGGGGCAAACTCTAACGTCCCCTACCCTACTAGGTAATTTCTTGTCCCATATAGGAAATTAAACGAGCCTTTGCCGCATTTAAATTTTTCTTTTTTTAGTTTTTTATAATTCATTTTATTACCCTCATTCATTAAAGTGTCACAATAATATAGTTATTAAATTTTTTAAATTTATTTATTTATTTTTAAAAGTTAAATATATTAGAATTGATGGAATTTCATGAAATTTTCTATTTTAACTTTAAAGTATTGAATTCTTAAATAGAAAAAGAAGTTAAATGGGATGGGGCAAGGTCAGGCCCTTGTTATCCATATCGTCCAAGGGGAAAACACCCCGCCCTCTCCTAGACCCGAATGCTCAATTAAGCGAGTAATATTTCTCCCATTTGAAGCGAGGCCTGTGGGTATCGAGTTTGATAGGTTTTTGGTCATCCCTATTTAGAACCCGAGGGTATTGTTAGGCCTCCTATCCAATACACTTATTCTAGAAGGATAAAAAAGAATGGAGAATAAAGAGCAACAACAAATTCTATTATAATTGTAGGATGAGGTGGACAATTAGTTACACACAGGCTATAAATAAGTGACCACTATTAGTAATAAGGATTATAACTTTTTAGTGAGTAGTAGTGTGAAAAAGTAGAGTGCTAGCCTTTCTAAAGGCTATATGTTCTTTCTTTTCTACTGCAATTCGTTACTTTTCATTAATACAGTTGCTGCTCTTCTAAATTTCATATCCTCATGCTCTTTTATAGCTTAATTAATCCCTATCATTTTAATACTCCCAAAAAATATGCTAACATGCTCTTTATAATTAATTTTATTACTCCCGAAAAATATTTATTATTTTTCCACATCTTTTATGTTGCTTCTTCCTCGGCTTCAAAACAAATATTGACATAACAAAAAAGTCATATTGCAATCCAAAAATGAAATATTAAACTACATGTTATCCCGAAACAATCAAACCTTGCCCAAAAATGATAGCAAATGTGGCAAATGAAATTTTGAATCTAATAGTCATCAAGATTAATCTGGGAGTAGCACAACAAAATATGGCTACAGCTAACGAAAATACAAGGCTCATGGGAGAATATATGGTTCCACTGGTCGTGGAAAGCCGATTCAGCATCGTATATCTGACGTTTGGTGAAGCAAACTCCTACCTAAGGAGAAATGTTATCAACATGTTCTAAAATGCTCTACAATTCTTTAGAAGAGTTACGGAGAATCCCAAGGCTCATATATCAAGAATTTTACACATATACACAACTATCGAGTATCCAGGGGTGTCAAGCGAAGCAATCAGACTAGGGCTCTTTCCATACACGTTGAGAGACTCAACAAGAGAGTGACTAATCCGCCTCAGAGCATCACTACATGGAACCGAGTAAAAAATTCCATGGCAAATATTTCTCGTCAAAAAGGATGCAAAACCTTAGATGAGATTACTACTTTTCAACAACTGGACTTAGAATGCTATTCAAAGGCTTGGGAATGACACTAAGGTTTATTCTATCAATGTCTACAACACGGATTGTAGAAGTGAACTTCATGTGAAATACTTCTACATTGATCTTTAGCAGGGTTAACGTGTACTTTGCATGCAATGATTTTATCACCAAAAAAAACTAAGCGCTCATTGGGCAATTTTCTAACTCTTCTTTTACTTTGCTTTCTATACTGCATATAGATTTATTATTAATTTGTATTAGACTTAGGCACGTTTCAATTTATAGGGTATGCTCTATTATGTTTTGCCTAGGTCCTTGAGTTTACTGTAGGTTACTTCGATTGTTTGGGCTAAGTTACACATGTTCTAGGTTATTTGACCTTTAACGTTTAATTTGACCGTATGTGTATGAACATGACGTCATGGAACACTCAAACCAATATAGACTAAGGAAAAAACATGATGAATGAGATAGTCTAGCCGTCACCAATAGTATCTCACACATTCAACATAACCTTCTTCCTTCTCTTCCATTTTCCCTTATATTCTTACTTATGCTTTAAGACATTGAGGACAATGTCGATTTTAAGTTTAAGGGTGGGAAAAACATTGAGTTTTACTTTTCATGTGTTTTTGAGTGTTTGTATGTTTGGTTTTCATTATCGCTTTAGTATATAATAGAAAATTATAAAAAATGGAAAATTTTGAAGAATTTCAAAAATATTTCTTTTTTAAGTTGTATGTTTGTGTGGGTTAGATAATCTGGTCAACAATGATGGTTTAATTTGAGATTCAGTGTTGATTTATGAACTATAGATATGATGCGTGTTAGACCGTTTGAAGCTTAAACTTGCAGAATTTGATATTATACATGCAAAAAAATTGAGTTTTACATCATGATGCAATAAGTTGATTCATAGACTGGATAGGTTGGAAGATTCAACATAGATGCCAAACCCAAACCATGCTAAATTATTTATTCTTAGACCAAATTTAGCACAGTTTGTAGTCTTACTGCTGAAAGAAGATGTGGATGTGAATGTGGATTCCTAGTGTGAAAAAGCTATGTGTAGATTATCTTAGACTAACAAGATTAAATTGGGCGAAATTCTTAGGTTGAAGGTCGATTTGTTTGAATAGATGTGTGACAAAGAGCATTTCACCAATCAAGGCATATAATTTTTAAAACTTCTCTTTGATTTATTTATGACTCGAGTTAATTAAGCCTACAAATGTGTCTTAAAATCTAGTGCACTAAAGTCACCTGACTTGGGAGCCGTTGGCCTAAAGTGAGTTATACATGAGCTATTTAGAAAGCAATCAAAGATGAAAAAGCGCAAATTCTATTCGAAGTCTTTTAGCTTGCTATAGGTGTCATCTAGAAAGCTTAAGAAATGGAATGCAAAAAGGGGAAAAAAACTTTTGAAAATCAGAAAAAGCAAGTGCATAAGAAAAGCAGAAACACTAAATGCCTTAGTTAAACCCTAACACTTGTTTAAAGGAATTTGACTTTTGATGAAAGACAATTAGCCTAGTCGAGCCTTGGCGGTCAAAGCAATCAAATAAATGGAAAATCTTTGTTTATTGATGTATTGGCTTGTAGTTAGTAACGTCCACCTGAACTAAAGAGGGTGAGGGTAGCAATGAAATATTCGATCTTAAATTACACATAGCAAACGAGTGAAAAAAAAAAAGAGAGAAGAAAATTGGTGTGTGTAAATCATACGAGAAATGAAAGGATATATTTGATCATAGAGGATTGAGAATTGAAACAACTTGTGTATTCTAATTGATTAATTAATAATTCATACACACATCGATTTTACATTGAAATAGTGGATATTGGTTTGGTGTTGCAACTTTGAAGCATGTTCGTGGATTTAACATTGAGGTCTTGAATATTGAGGTAAAAAATTAGATTGTCTAATAAAATATTTCTGCATGCTTATGTGTTTGTTGTTATTTAGGTGATATTTTTGTTTGAGGACAAAAAATGTTTAAGTTCTGAGGTGTTTACACTGATCGCTGATCTCGAGGTTATTTCTCATATGGTTGTCTCTCCAATGATCCTCTGCCCACAATATTCTTCACTAGATGATCATTTGCCTCCTACCACTTTTTATTGCACTTCTCGTGTATCTCATCCACCAGTTAGGTATAGTTTTTCTCCCATAGCTCTTTGTCTGTTACCTTTAACACAGTTTCTACGACCTTCCTATAGACAGGCTATGAAACAAGAGTGTTAACTGTTGCAATGAATGCAGAATTTGAGGTTCTTGAGACCAACCAAACATAGGATGTATTATACCTTGTCCACAGGCTATGAAATCCATTGGAAGTAAATGGGTATATTCAGTCAAGTTTCATTTTGATGGTTCTCTTGAGCACTATAAGGCTCGGCTGGTTACCATAGGTGATCGTCAAGAGTATGGAATTGACTACGATGAGACATTTCCTCCTCTGGCTAAAATGACCATTGTTTGTCTATTGTTATCTTTTGGCGCTTCTCAATCTTAGTCTCTACATCAAATGGATGTAAAAAATGTATTCTTACATGGTGACCTCAAAGAAGACATTTATATGAAGCTTCCATTTGGTATGCCTCTTCCCTCAGCTAACTCTGTATGTAAGCTAAAACATTTTTTGTATGGTCTTAAGCAAGCTCCTCGAACTTGGTTTTACAAGTTTACAGTACTCTCTTGAATTTCTCCTTTAATAAGAGTCAATATGACGCATCTTTGTTTCTTCAAAAGGGTACTGTTGGCATTGTTCTCTTGTCGGTCTATGTGGATCATATTATCTTTGGATCTGATCACACTCTTATTCAGAAGCTTCAGCAGTATCTTAACTTCGTATTTCATATAAAAGACCAGTGAATTGACTTACTTTCTTAGTTTAGAGGTTTATATTACACCACATAGTATTTTCTTGAATTAACACAAATATATTCAGGAATTGATTTAGTTGGGTATGCCTCCTTTGTCAATACTCCCCATTAGAGCTTAATGTCAAATATCGAAAAGATGAAGGTGGTTTACTTTAGATCCTACTTTTTATTGAAAATACCCAGGTGGCTTCATGTAGATACTATTACACGCCCGGATAATTCCTTTGCCATCCATACTATAAGTAAATTTATGGATGCTCCTCATCTTCATTTGGTAGCTGTTCGCCGCATTATTTGCTATCTTAGTGGGACTCCTCATCGTGGTCTATTCTTTCATAGGGGACATCTCTTGATCTTACCGCTTATAGAAATGTTAACTAGCTAGTTACCCTAATTCTCGTCATTCTACTATTAGGTGGTGCATCTTTCTGGATGATGCTCTCATTTCTTAGAAATGTAACAAACAACATTGTTTTTCTAAGTCTTCCACTAAGGCTAAATACCGCGCTATGTCAACTGCTTGTTCTGAGGTTGTATGGCTGCGTGGCTTTCTAACTAACTTGATTTTTCCCAATCATAGCCTACTCCTTTCCATGGTTACAACACTAGTGCCATTCAGATTGCAGCTAATCCTGTATACTATGAATGTACCAAACATATTGAGGCGGGCTGTCATTATATTCGAAATGCCTATAGTTCTAGGAATATCATTCCTCCCCATGTTTTCACTACTCAACAGATCACGGATATCTTTACTAAATCCCTAATTCGTCTCAACCATAATCTTCTTGTTAGCAACTAGCTCTTATAAGTGATAGCTGCTGAACTACTTCTAACTTCTTGAGATAAAAGTCTCTTTCTACGTATTATCATACTAATATGCAATATCCATAGCTTTTTAGAAGTTTTTGAAAGTATTTTACAATTTAACTAGATCTTGAGATAATGTCACTATTTCTGGAAAAAATAATAGATACCACTTCGGAAGTGTATATATATGCTTCACTTCAAAATTAGTAGCGACTCTCTACTAATTATTATTGTATACTGAAATGATGTTAAAAGATATAGTACAAGATGGTAAAATCACCAAATGTAGCAGTTTTTTTTTTTTCCAAATGGAGTTGTGTCTAATGACATTGAGCAAGTAGGAAAATATTTTATACTTGATGAAGGAAACCAAAGATTGAAGAAGGCAACAATAACTGAGCGGATTGCCACAAGAACTAACACAACGAAATTTACGAGTAAGTAAATGCTAATAAACAGAGAAAAGTCGAACACATGTACTTAAAAAGTCACATATGCTAGCCAATTTTCACTTACCACAAGTCAAAAATGCTACATGACATAGATTCCCTCAAAATATACAGTGCCCTCAACTTCCCCACCATGAGGGTGTTTGAGCCACATTATTTTGATAATAATGCATTCTTAAATAGTGTATTGATGGAAAATGTGTGGTTAAAAAATAAGAAATTTTTTTTTATCTACGTATAATATTATTTTATTGAAAAATATATGGTTGAAATAATGTCATATCACTATTTAATAATGTATTTTTTTGGAATAATGTGGCTCAAACAAGCCCCATATATGATGGCGCTCAACTCAACCTCGTCTGAGCGAAATTCCATCAAAGAATCAAGTTGTGCCTAAGTAAGTCTTTGATCGTGATTAACTAAATAGATAAGTATTGGGTGAGTCACGACCTCATTTGACCAACTACGATTTAATTTCGTTTAAAGGCACATAGTAAATTTGTTTCATCTTATGGATTAAGTCAAGCCCAAGGAATCTCGATCCAGCTCAAGCATAAGTCAACTCAATATCAACCTAGATCGAGCATAATTTTTCCTAAGGTCAAATTGAGCCTCGCAAGTCTAGAATGCCATTTGAATAATCCCTCCCATGGATCGAGTCAAGCTCAAAAAATATCGACATTTATATACACAATTTGTTGCATTACATTTCCTACACATACCATTCCAATTAACCAAGCTCATAGTCTCAACTTTTTCCAAACTAAAAATGAAATACTTTTTGTCAATAATGAACAGTCTCCAAAATTTTATTTTGAGATGAAATTAACAAACAAAGTCTTATGAACAAAAATGAATGGGATGGAGCATCAGTTGATGTTCTTTGTTATAACTGTAGTGAAAAGAGAAGTAGAATGCACAGTATTCATCTTGCATTTAATGAAAACCAAGTTATCATTTACTATGAATCCTATTTCTTTGGGAGACATGGTTAGCTCTTCAATGTCAGTGAAATCAACCGGTGGTGTTTTTAAAATTTTATTAATTGTTTGCAGCTCTAACAAATACAACTATTAATCACACAATCTTTGTTAGTTAATAAATTACTTAAAAATAATGACTCAAAGGCTTGAAAATGAAAAACATTAATTGTCAGAGTACTTTGTCTCTCCACAAAATTCATGAGAAACAGCAATAACAATTACCTTCTAGTTGACAAAAAAATGATCTGGAGTTAGAATTTTGATTCACAATGATTTTTCACCCAAATAGAAATTAATAAATTCTTGACATACAAAGTCACTTTTAGATTGATAGAAGTAGCATTAGAAATGTGCCAATAGAATCCCAACCTCATCCATTCCATGTAGACATCACCTGCACACTAAATACCCCATCAGAAGTCAAAGGTCGACGGTCAAGAAAAAGGTTCGTTGACCATTTGCACTCCGAGGGTCAAGTTAACAACGAGACTAAAGATAATATGAGTGCAGAAGAGGAAGAGGGGTTTGGTTAGGGTTAGAAAACAAACCTTCATGTGAAATGATTATAAAGGAAAATCTAAATTGGCCGAGTGATTAATGGGCCGAGCCCAAGATGAAATTGTTTAATTAAAATGGGCCCAATCAATTGTATGTCTATGCCACATCTACCATGTGCGGGTTGAACTTCGGAATATAAGTAGTCAACTAGGCTCAGTCTTACAGATTGCCTCAGAAATATGAGTAGCTCCAATCAGCAAGGACTTACGAATTGCCTTCCATGCGAGCCAGGATAATCGAGACTTACAGATTCCCTCGAAATATGTCACATATAATTTGTCAAAATTTTAACGGCAACTCCTCTATAATATGGACTAAATCAACATGTAATACAATACAATATATCCATTACACATGTACAAAATAAAGAGAAATAGTCATAGTTTAAATTTGTCTAAAATATAATATGCAAAGTGTTTGTAATACATTATAGTAAACCATATGCTTGGACAGATCAGTGTAACAATATTGCTAATGTGAAACAAGTAACATTTTTTTAATGTAGATAAGGTGACATACATTAGCAACAATGTTTCCTGCATACTTGGTAGCGATAATGGTACTAAGATAGTAATGGTACTAAGATACTAGATATTCGTATCACAATAGTCCCTAAGTCTGAGTCAAATATTTATATACGAGTCGAATTTGACATATACTGTGATGAAACTAATGTAGAGGCAAGACTTTGAATATTCTGAATGAATAGTAGAGGCAATACTCTGAATGTAAGTATCGGATGCGATGCTCTAGATGTATAAGTAGCAGAGGCGATATTTTGAACATTTAAATAGCAGAGGCGATGATATGGACATAGCAGCTGTGATAAGCTGTCCAGCCATGGAAGGGGTTAACTTCTAAGGTAGCAAGGTGTGGCTCCCTATTTGAATATAGATATAGCTATGTTATATCGAACTGATGGATCATATCGGAGTCTTATAAGCTAGCCTCGAAATGATGAGGTCTTATAACTAAGTTAGACGATAGTGATAAGCTAGGAATAAGCATCTTCTGAAGCCAGGATTAAGCATCTGGTGAAACGGGAAATAAACATATCACTAATAGCTCTCGAACTATCGGAGTCTTATAAGCAGTCTCAGAATGATGAGATCTTACAGCTAAGCTCGATGATAGTGAAAGATAATGAATAAGCACTTTGCAAAGCTAGGAAAAAGCATCTGGTGAGACGAAAAATAGACATCCTACAAATAGCTTTCGAACTATTGTAGGCAAGGAATAAGTATTTCATAAAGTCAGGAATAAGCGTCTAGCAAAGTGATGAATAGTGACGAGCGCTTATAGCTAAGCTCGACGATAATGAGAGACGATGAATAAACATCTCACAAAATCAGAAATAAGTATCTGGCGAGGTGGGGAATAAACGAGGAGGGCTCTGTTTAAACTCAATGATAATGAGAAGCAAGTAATAATGATCTCGCAAAGCCAAGAATAAGAATCTAGCGAGGGGTGGAATAAATATCCCCCAAATAACTCTCAAACTATCGTTGTCTTATAAACTTGCCTCGAAATGACGAGGTCTTATAGCTAGGCTCGACGATTGTGAGAGATGAGAAATAATATCTCGCAAAGTCAATATTGAGCATCTAGTGAGGCGGGGAATAACATCTCAAACTATCGAAATCTTATTAGCCTCCAATAGACGAGGTCGTATAACTAGGTTTGACAATAGTAAGAGGAGAGGAATAAAAATCTCGTGAAGGTAGGTCAAGAAAGGCTCCTTTCGCAATTGTATATCACCTGTACACTGAACACCCTGTTAGAAGGTAAAGGCCACCGGTCGAGAAAAAGATCCGACGACCATCTGCACTCCAACGGTTAAGTCAACGACCGAACGAAAGATAATATGAGTACCAAGAGAAGAAGAATGGGTTTGGTTAGGGTTAGAAAACATACCTTCGGTGAAATGAAATCACAAATATATATAGGAAAATGTATATGGGCCGAGCCCAAGATGCAATTATTTAATTAAAATAGGCCCAATCAATTAGATGTCGTTGCCACGTCAGTTAATGTGGGACTTCGTCCATCATGTGCCACGTAATTTTTTAGTATAACGGAAGTCTTCTACTGCAATCAATAATCACTTGCCATAGGTGAAAATTTTATAATACAGGTGTCAGTATAGCAACTTCCGCTATGTATGCTGGCGCTATTGACAAAACACTTACTGGAAGTAAGCTGAACCAGAGGCCTTACTTATGACACCCGAAAATTAAATATTGAAAGCATAACAAATGTGAAGACTGAAGTAAATATTGAAAAATTAACTGCCAACAGGAAGACTCACTCAAATAACTCAACACAAGTAAGAAGTCATCAGATGCAAAATTGTTGCTGACTCGATAACGGCAATACAGAAAACACTTGCTAACAACTTTAATGTAAATATAAAAAATAAAATAAAATGATCTGACCAGGCATGTGTCTTCTGTTGCTGCTAGCTTTCCAGAGAACTCTAAATGAGTTATTGAACAGGATAAAAAAATTTACTGAAGCGCATAATGTCTTTGTTAGAATATAACTAAAAATATCAGCACAAAGGCTAATTGTCACTGTAGTTTTTCTCCCCCAGCGACATTCAAGAGAAATAGAAATAACAGCAACCTTCCAGCTCTTAATTCTCAATGCATATGCTGGTTATTAACACATCTGATTTCCATAAGAACTCATGCAATGAAACACAAAGAAGGGTTAAAAAACATCAGTCTTCAGAATCAGAAGTCTCCTATGGAATGATCAATCTTTCCACCTCAGTCGAATCTGATAAAACGAGCAACCCACAATTGTCCATAGAACACTCATTGCTTCATTAGAATATCAGAATACGAAACTATTGAGTAATACATAATAAAAAGCTCACTTGATAAATGATTTTGGATACGAATCCTTGCTGAAAAAGTAAGGGGACTAGAGTTAGCAATAATTATATAGACGAATCGAAACCAGCAACCATAAAAAGAAATCTCAGTATTCGAATGATAATGTTATTTCTATTCCTGTTGGAAAGGGCTAATTATCTCCCTGCTGAAATAGGGAAAGAATACAAGACTTGGAACGTATAACTTTTTAGATGTACGGAAACTACTAATTTTACAGAAATAGAGTTCTGGAAAATGGAGAAAGAAATCCTGATATTCGAAGAATAATGTTGATTGAAACCATTAATTTTCAGGATTGAACTAATCAAAAAAACAGAAAACTAACTAAACAAAGTCAAAATTTCATGAAAGAAATAACTACTAAGAAGTGGTTTAAACAAAATGGCTACTGTCACCAAAATCAGTCATAGCTACTAAGTAGTCATTTCTTATCAATTCATGCTGATAAAAATAACCATTCAAAGTGCCACTCCAATACTAAAAGCTGATTTTTCTTCCCTGCAAATGGCTACTGTCACCAAAATCAGTCATAGCTACTATGTAGTGATTTCTTATCAATTCATGCTGATAAGAATAACCATTCAAAGTGCCACTCCAATACTAAAAGCTGATTTTTCTTCCCTGCA
>NW_019230995.1:57944-68813 GCF_002742605.1 Olea europaea var. sylvestris
TCCCTGCATTATAATGGATATTCCAAGTTTGATTGAAGCCAAAAAAGAGGACAAATCACTTAATTGAAAAGAAAACAGAAACCTAGAAAAGATCTTCTATGCTCATCCCAATACACAAAGAATGTAACCATAAAAATGAAATTACAGAAATACAAACAGAGTTCTCTGAGAACATAATCATAAATAAAATGGAGAAGGAACCACAAACATAATACAAAATCATTGTCAACCACAGAAAATTCACAGAAACAAATCAAATGAAACTCAGTCTTGATCATCACTCCAAAGAACAAAGTCAAGAAAAAGGATCCTTATAAATTCGTCCAAATGCACCAGCAAGCATGTGATAAAGACACACACACACACACACACACACACAAAAGGGGAGAGAGAGAGAATGAGAATCGCTCTAAGAACAAATTCTAAAGTAAACATTCTGAAAATGAAAAAGGAACCCCAAACACAACACATAAAATACAAATTACATTAAAGGTTCAACCCACAGCGAATGTGACATCAATAAATCCAGTGAAATTCAAAATTCATCATCATCCAAAGAACAAAAGACCCACAGAGCATCCTTCAATATTCATTTAATGCACCAAAAAGAATGCAACTAGGAAGACACGGCAATTACATAAATATAGAGAACATTATTACACTTAGAAACATAATTGTTGAAATAACTGAAAAAAATAAAATAATAATAATAATAAATAAATCAAACACGCACACACAAATTATTAATATTCAAACCAAACACAGATTCAATTATAGATTTCGCCCATATAAAATTCACAGAACAAATACAAATACAGCGAAACCCATGATGGATTATCACTCTAAAAGACAACTAATCAAGATCCATCCAAATGTAAACAAAACACCAAACACAACCATTAATGATAAATCACTGCTTCGTGATTTCAAATTTATGTGACTTCTCGGAAGGGAAATGATCAATTCATGTCTACGGGAAAAACCATTCTCGGTGCCATATATAAAATGAAAAGAAAAGAGAATTCACAGTTGTGATCATCACTCTGACCCTGAAAAAATCCCACAGGATAAAGAAAACAAACCAGTGACCCAAATTTTGATCACCAGTTGGACAAAAGAAAAAAACCCGGAAACTATCCTTCAAGATTCCTTCTATGCATAATAAAGAACATGATTGTCGTACCGGAATCCATCTTCAGAAATCCTTGTCTAGTTCTTCTTGACCGAGATACCTCAAGAATCACTCTTGATCGAGAAACCCAAAGCCTCACTTTGAAGAACTAGGGATTATAGTAGGTTCTACATAACGGTCTTATTTTTATAAATTTCATATTACGCCATTGGATTAAGAACAAATAAACGGTTCAGATTTTAGGGAGCTTCCAAGTAAATTACAAGCCCCTTGCAAAATTTACCATTGGATTAACTTTTATTCCTTCTGTGGAGAAAATAAAAAACTTCTTCAATTTATTTTCTTTATTTTTTGTCATTATATATTTACAGCTAAAAAGGTATCAATTTGAGGAAGCCTATTTTGCGTGTTTTGTTTAATTTTAATAATTTTAAACAAAATTTATCAAACATTGACAATGAAAATGAAAAGTCCAATTGTATTCTATATGGAAAAAATTAAAACTTGTTGTAGCAAGCATGTAAACTAAAAGAAGTTGAAATTATTAAATTTTCTCTTTTTTAAAATTTTTTTTATATTAATTTCTTTCTCGAAATGTCATTATTCATGTTAGTTTGTCGATTGAACTCCTAATACAATCAAAGATAACACCAAATCAAAAGAGAAATTAAAAACTGAAAGAGAGTTTACGACAGAAAAGAGCTCTAAATCAATCACACAAAAAAGTCCTATACAACAAAAGATTCTCAAACTAGCAATATTATGCTCATTTGGAAGAGGTTCCTACACAATTTTTTTTTTTTTTTTTGAGTTTAAATTTAAATTTTGTTTAATTGAATGAATTACAATATAATAATGAATTTTTCATATAAAATTTATGTGTTTGTCATGTCATAGATTAAGCAGATGATGATTGATACACTCACGCGTTGAAATTTTAACTACTATTTTTCAATTAGGTATAAAAAATGAAAACCACCTAGGGCTGATGATTTTTACATTCAAAAGATTAACTTGTGCATTAGTGTGGGTGAAAACATTGTTGGAGAGTGTAGTTTAAGTAAAATTTCATGTCGATCGTAAAAATTATTTATGAATAATGACATTTCGAGAAAGAAATTAAGTGTTATATTGTTTAGTCTATTTTGAATGTGTTTCAATTACGATGCTTGATTAGTTCCTATCAGACAACTTAATAACCACACTAAAAGTCGCATTCATATATTTTCTATCAATGGGATTTTAAATTATTCAAACTATCGTCAACAAAGTTTTATAATTAAAATGAAACTTTACCTGAAGTACTACAACAAATTGTGCTTATTACTTAAATATGTGACAGATAATTTGTATCGAAGTCCCAAAATTTTTTAAAATGTACATATTATACCCAAATCTTTAAATTTCAGTAGCAAATGATCCAAAGCTTTCAAAATTGTGGTGAATGAATTGTTAGTTGACAAGAGTCAGCGTTCAACCATAACTTGATGTAACTTTTAAAAGGGTAAATAGGCTTTTAACCTTTGATTAATTAAAAATTTGCATTGTAGGTCCTAAAGCTTTCATGATGTGCAACGGAGGTCCCAAACATTTAATAAATAGATGTTGGATGACCTCTAACGACTTTCATCCAAAAAATTATCAACTCACCAAAATTATTCGTCTTCACAATTCACTTAATCACCCAACCCCAACGCCTAATCCCTAGCTCAAAAGTGTTTTGAAGTGGTAGCAAAATAATTATAAGCACTATTTTAGTTTGGAATCTTTGGATACTTAATTTTTAGATTTAGATTTCTAGTGAGCGTTATTACCCTAGTTGAAGTTTGGAGGTTGAGACATTCAAACTTAGGAAGAATCATATCGAAGTAATGACTTTGATTAGTGAAATTCAACCAGACTTGAGTGTGAAACAAAAGAGCATAGTGTAATCCACCTTAGAATAAAAACCATGGGTAATTGATTGAAAAACTAAGTACATACACACATCGATCGAGCATAAAATAAATAAAGAATTTGTTTTAGTTGAATTACTCTTATCTCCTATTGTTACTATAGAAGGAATTAACTATTTAGTTCTTGTCCATAAAACAGACATTTGCATAGTCTGTAGGTGATTGGTACTTCAACTGAAACATAGCAAAGCATGTTTGGATTTTGGTTGTGGATGATACAGTTAAGCTTACTTTGGGCTCACTAAAATCCCTTTTCATCTCCATCAACAATTGTCTTAGTAATCAATCCAAATATTAAATTGCAGGTACATGCAATGTAGCTGTTACCAATTCTTAGAGAATATGGTGAGTTAATATCCTTTTGCACGTTATAAAATGTATGCACAATGTTGAATCATATTACAAAATTTGGCTATCCTACATTTATGTACCGGGTTTTGATTGACATTTTATGTCCATAAGAACTTAATGTGTAATAACAATGAAATGATGGTGATCAATTTGTTCATTTTTAAAGTCTGGGGATTAACTTGCAAGAGAGTAATAAAATGGAGACTAACGATTTCTCATTGGAGCAGGATTCAAAATCTATATAATTATAGGTTTTGACCTTGCGTGATAATTCTAAAATTGTCAAGCATATTTATCATATTAAAGATTTTAAGATCATTACAACCGGCTTACTTTTGTAATGTTGTAATTTTAAGAGATTTCGGGTGCTTTTGATTACATGTATGTAATTTGCATAAAAAGAAAATAAAATTTAGGTAATTCAATTGCCTAGAATTTATTTGCATGAAAATTGTCAAATAAATGTGTTTGATTGATTTAATTTTCAACTTAGAAAATATTATACTTGTTCATTTTTTATTGGTGGGTAGATAAGAGAAAGTGGATAAATAAGAGAGAGAAAGAGAGAGTGAATCTATTGGAAAATAAAATCCTACTATCCCTAAATAAAATATTATCCTTGATTTTGAGGAAAATATGGTCACGTGAAAAAAAGTATGAAAATATTTTTCATAGAAAAATGGCAATCAAATAGAAGTAATAATTTTGGTGAAAAACACATTTTTCATGAAAAATATTGATAATCAAACGTACCCTTAATTTTTTTGTGATGAATAAATAACAGTACTAAGAATGTAAACTTTTTTATTCTAGAAATGTTGTATGTTTCAAAATCAACATTTTAACTTTTGGTAATCAAAAGTCATATACTATTGAAATTGTATATAATTAATATAATGGGTATCAGTTAGATAATATCTATTTGTATTATTATTATCTTTGGTAGTATTATAAAATTTATTTTTATCATTTTAAAAATATATAATGTATTTACCAGTGTTATTTTAAAATGAAAACATTATATCTAAAAATTTATTAGATTACAAAACAAAAGAATAGTTTATATAGTAGCAAAAAAAAAAAAGAATAACTTTAATTAATTGGTGTTAAACTTTGTATTTTGGTTATTGATAATTGGAGAAGTTAAAAGTAGACTCTAACAATTTACTAAGTTGTTGCTTTTCAATGTTTGTCGCCAGATGATACAAATTTCTAATTAATTTTACTAAAAACCTAAAGTAACTTTTGTTTTTTAACAATCGGAAGTTAAACATTTCAGTCAATTCCAAATGGAGTTTAACTTAGCCAAATATAATTAGATAAAAAAAAAAATGTTTGGGAAGTGTTCACAAACGATTTAAATTATAAATAAATAAAATGAGTGATAGATAAGTGAGTTATATTTGCGTCATTCGAGTGTGGACAAACGTGAGTTGAGTATTTAAAATAGTTTAGAAACATGAGCCAAATGTAGGCAAAATTAGCTTACACAAGCATTGTTGAACTTACTGGCTTCTTTCAAGCATCAACTTTTTTCTTTCGCACAAAATACTTGAAAATGAAAATGATATTAGGACGTTGAGAAATGTTATGCCATAAAAAATGAGAAAATAGTTGCAGAGTTCTGTATTAATATTTCTATCATATAGCAAAGTTTTTATTAGTTTCTAGATGGAAAATGATAAACAGGCATGCTAAAAAATGAGAAATGAAAAACTAAAAACTAATTGATGTGACAGTAAGTTGTTGAGTGTGTGTATGCGATTTTATTTTTTTCAAAACCCTCCAATCATGCATCAACATGTATGCAGCCTGTTTCTGTAGCATTGCTCTTTCGAGATATAGAATTCCTTCATGCTAAAATAAGTTTTAGCTCGTGTTTGGTGAGGATTGAAATTCATATTTTTAAAGTTAAAGTTAATAATTAATTTTCATTTAATATTTTTATGAGGCTCACAACTTTTTAACAACATATTTTATCAACGTTTAAGAAAATCTACTAAAAAGATATTTTAATCTCCATCAAGAGCCTAATTTGCTTGGCCTAGTGTCTTTCCATGTGATTAGCATCAATAGTATGTAATATTATAGAGAAATATTTTGATCTCAATTTTTTTTAAATTTATTTTTTTCTATTTCAAATTCATTTTCGATCACACATTTTATGAGACTAACAATTTTATCTAATCACATATATCATCAACTTTTATCAAAATATACTAAAAATCTTATTTTTAGACAAATCAAGCATGGGATTTATAGACAGTTGGAAGATATGAGTGTGGATGAGGACTCTAACAAAAAATAAATGCAATTCACATTTTGGAATATGAAAAAGAGGCGACAATTAACAAGTAGAGAGAGAATTTCTTCAAAAACGAGTATGATCAGAATTAATTATTGATGGAAATCAAAAGATTACATCAATTGATATAATTAACCCTAATACTTTACTTGTTAAAAACTTTCTTTAAAGAAAAAATCAAATGAAATATAATTTTTCCGGTTTCTTCAAAATATTTTCTTAAGTTGCTACTTTAAGGTATTAGAAAATATTGCATAGTCAATCAATAAGAAATTAAAAACCATACTTTTTGAAAAATGTTTTCAGTATAAAATTCAAATGTTTGTTTGAAGTCTAATTTGACGCAAAGGAGACAATAACAAGAGCGAACTCGATGATGCGAAGGAAGAGCCGTCTTAATGATCAGATTTTAGATATGGACCGAATATCTAAAAATGGATATCAACCAAAGAGAGCAAAAGAGGTGTCAGTGGTGGTTATTGGGTAGTGGTTTAAGGCTAGTTGCCGATGGTGGTTCAATTTGGCTGTGTGTGTATGTGTTTTTGTGTATGAGTATAATCAAAAGCAATATTTTAAACAATAAAAAGGTATAACGGGTGAGTTCAAAACCTTTGAAAGAAAGAGAAGTGGTGGGGGTAATTTTTCAACGGAAAAAACTTCAAATTTGACATGCATGTTTAGAATCAAGTCCACTGTTCCGTGTCGAGTAAAACTTCACCAATTTGTTATTGAATAATGCTATTTAGTCTTATTGAAATTACATCCCCAGTTTAGATGACGTTAATGTGACATTGAATGATTGATGAAATAAATAAGTCACTTAGTCCATGTTTGAGCCACATTCTAGGAAAAAATGCATTATTCATATAAAATCAATAAGAAGTGTATGATTAAAAAATAAGGAAAATTTTTTATTTGCATGTAATATTATTTTATTGAAAAATGTATGGTTGAAATGATGTCAAATTACTGTTGAAAAATGTATTTTTTTGAAAATAATGTGGCTCAAACAAGTCCTTAATTTCACTTTTCATTCAACATATCATTTAATGTCACCTAGATTGAGGTTGTGACCCTAGTGTGGCTACATAGCATTATTTTCTGTCCTTTTAACAAAAACTGTCGATTAACATAAATAGTTACTAAAACCAATTTTTTTTTTTTTTTTGTAATTTAGTGCTTGGTTGATAACTTTATTAAAATTGTACCACTTTTTAATTGATTATACTTCAAGTTTTATCACAAATATGAAATTCTCAACTTTTGTCATACATGTCATATAATTCAATGATGTGGGCCAAGAGGATCATGAAATAGATTAATCCATTCATCACCATAGGATGGTCATTTATGTGTCATGAAAATTGCCACCAATATTCTTTAATCGAAATTCTGTAAATCAAATTTATTCAAGGACCTTCGTCTATTTGTATCCAAGTGTGATTGTTGTCTAACGAGTAATATATCTCGAAAGCATGATATTGCTTGGTTTTGCTCGAAGAGTGCCAAAGTGTAAACTTGGTGCTGTTAATAAGTGCAATTCTTCATACAAATGTTTGTTTATTTCTCAATTTTATATTGATTTTTCCTTTATTTTATTTTTATTTATTTATTTTTTTGAGATAGGCGTGACCTTTAACAGAGAATGAGGAGTTGTGGATCAAAATATATGAATGGAGGAGGCTCGGGATCAAAAAGATGCGATAGGGGATAAAAAAATAGTAGATTTGGACTTAAATTCGTAAAAATATCTCCTTATGGCTGCTTCCAAATTTATTTTGTTGGAACTTTTTCAAACTTAAGCAATTTCGACATTTTGCTTGTGTAAGAATTTTAATGATGTTTTGGACATTAATGGCACATTTTTCAGAACGACAATGAGAAAAGATAAATGAAACTTCTGAAATGATACGGGACAAATTAAGAGGACATTTAGCCTTATTTAGTATTCATTAAAATTATAATTCATTTTTCCCTTTTCTTATTACTATTCTAAAATACATTTTTTTCCAAATTCTCATTATGATGGAGGGTCAAACAATGGCTTAATAATTTCAACTCATTCAAATTCGCGTAATATAGCTAAAATGAGTTTTATCATTTTTCATACTATAGAATGTAGTTGAATTAATTAAATAAATTTTTTTTTTTATCAATTTCAATATTTAAATTATATTTATACTTCATTTTCATTGTCAAGTTTAAGTGAATTTTATTTAAAAAAATTATTTAAATTGAGAAAAATAGATTACAGATTTCCAATAATAATGATCAGTTTTCCACATTAATGTTTTTGTGGTTATGCATATTATAATGACAAAAAAAAAATGTATTTTCGAAACAATAAAACTTAAATCCAACAGTAAAATTCGGCACTGGCTTGTAATTTACAGCTGGCAAGTTCCTGAAATATGAACTGTTTATTTAGAAATAATCCAACGGTGGAATTGAAATTGATGGAAATATGACCGTTATGCATTACTTTTTTATAACCCCCATGTCCTTCAACTAGAGGCGAGTCATTGAGGTTTTCTATTAGCGTTTTGAGCGATGAGTTTAGGGGTTCTCTACCATGAAGAACTACAGAAGTATTTTTGAAGACTGATTCAAGTACTACAACAAATAAAACAGGCGAGTTTAAAGACAAATACAATAATTTCTTTACTAATATAAGATTCATGTTCTTATTCCTACATAGAATGAATCTTGAAGGATAGTTTGAATCTGGGGTTTTCCATCTCTGGTCCAACTAAAGATCAATTTTAAACACTGGAGTTTTTTTGTCCATTTTCCAAGTGTTTTTAGTGTATGTATTGTTCCATCAAGAAGAATTGGACGAGGATTTTTGACGATGAATTCAAGTGCTGTTCCAGATCAACGGAAAAGTAAGTTTATAATAACATAGTTAACAAAAAAATAGGTAAGTCACATTTTCACAATTATTTCTATAATTTCTTTATATATATGATGATAAATCTGGTTTCAGGGGATTCTGTTTTTGTGCATTTTCTGATGCTTTTCATTGAATCTCTAAGTTATGGGATTCAACAATTGTGTTATCTTTTGTTTCCATTAAATATTGTTCTTTGTTGGTTCATCAGGATGCATCTCGTAAGAAATTTTCTGGGTTGAATTCATGGTCAATTTTGGGTTTCGCTATGATTATTTCTGTGAAATCTATATGAGTTTCGGCTGGATCTTTAATGGTTGTGTTTGGTGTTTCTTTTCGTTCAATGTATGGCTATTTCAGCAATTTTATACCTAGAGTGATAATGTTCTTTGTTGTTTATGCAATTCCTTTGTCTTTATAATTGAGATCTTTTTTGGTGCATTTGGATGGGTCTTGAAGCATTTACCCTTTTGGACTGATAATCAATCTTGGATTATACTGCATTTGTTTCGTTCTTTGAATTTTATATTGGCTGAATCTTTCATGAAATTTGTATTTGATTTGAATATTGATTAGTTTTGGGTTCACTTTTCGTTTTATGTGTGGTTACTTCAGCAATTGTGTTCTAACTTCTAAGTATGTCATGTTCTCTTTGTTTCTTTAATTTTTACATTTTTGGTGCATTGTCTTGAATCTTGATTGATATTCCATGGGTTCAATTTTCTGTTTGTTAGATTTATTTATGTGAATTCTCCATGCATTTTCGGTGCATCTAAAGAATTTGTGCTTTTTGTGTTTGGATTGAATAAGTATAACTAGTAAGTTGTGGGTATTCTTTTTATTTTTTGTATGCATATTTCAACAAATTTTTTTCTTGCTGTGATAATGTTCTCTTCATTAAGTAATTTGTGCGTCATTATGATCAAGTTCTTTTTGGTACATTTGGGTGAATATTGAAGGATCTTTGTGGATCTTGTTCTTTAGATGATGATCAATCTTCGATTTCAATGGATTTGTTTCTGTGAATTCTTCGTGGGTTGAATTTTTAACGTACTTTGTGCTTTTATTTTTGTTTTATACCCTTTTTCTTTCTACGTCTGGTTATTTTGAAAATTATATGTTCTCACTACAATGTTCTCTTTGTTTCTTTAATTTCAGTGTTCTTATAATATTCTTTGATGTTGCATTTGGATGAATTTTGAATGATCTTTTTCAGATTTTGTTTTTTGGAGCGATGATCAATATTGGGTTTCATTGGATTTCTTTATGTGAATTTTATGTGAGTTGAAATTTCAATGTAATATGTTCTTTTGTGTTATGTTTGTTATGGATCCTTTTTGAGAAGAGGAAGAACTTGTTTCGACTCTCAGGTGAAGAAGGTATGAAACGATGGGACCAACTAGGTTTGAACTTGTTTTGCTCTTTACGTTCATTTTAAAGATGTGATGTAAAAGCATCATTTTATTAATGCTTGCTTACATTGTTAATCAAATTAATTAGGAAGAGAGTGGTACAGAGAGAGATTCAGATTTTCGTGTGATGATACCTTCTCATCCTTCTTAATTTTTCTATATTCTTGTACAAATTGAATTTGAGTTAGCTTATAGCAATCTTTTTTCTGATTCATTTAGGTTCTATAATTTCACGTTTATGATTATGTTCTTTGTTGGGATGGATTTAGAATGATATTTTTCGGGTTTTGTTCATTGGTCTGATCAGCACTTCAAGTGTCAGTGGCACTGAGAAAGGTTTTTTTTCTTACCAACATGAATTGATTTGCTTCCAACGTTGGATTGATGGAATCTGCTTGCATTTTGGATCACCATAAGTTGAATTGATCCAAAGTAGTGAGTGATTCTGGGTTGCCATGTTGTTTTACGTAATTATTTTATCCATAATATTAGGAAGTGTTTACTTTTCGTTTTTGCAAATAAACATATCTTGTTGTGAGTATTGAATTATTATTAGTTCCCCAAAATCAGTGCTTTCGATTATTAACATGAGATTTCAAATTTTGTGATTAATTTCTCGAAGTTGGAGGTTTTTCATTCATCTACGAAGTTTGCTCAAAGCCTTGTAGTTCCTCCCCTTTTCAGTAAGGAGACTAAATCCCTTTTCAATAGGACTAAAAAAAGAGTCGTCGTTAAAATTTTTTGGGTCCCATGAAATGTGATTAAAATTAATTGGGTTGACTTTAACTTGATAATTTAATTGGATTTTAATCCAAATCAAACAC
>NW_019230995.1:68990-78025 GCF_002742605.1 Olea europaea var. sylvestris
TTTTTTCTTACCAACATGAATTGATTTGCTTCCAACGTTGGTAGCGCTAAAAAGGGTTTCACTGGATTAGTTTCTATAAAATCTCTGTGGGTTTTTGATGATTTGATGGAATCTGCTTGCGTTTTGGATCACCATAAGTTGAATTGATCCAAAGTAGTGAGTGATTCTGGGTTGCCATGTTGTTTTACGTAATTATTTTATCCATAATATTAGGAAGTGTTTACTTTTCGTTTTTGCAAATAAACATATCTTGTTGTGAGTATTGAATTATTATTAGTTCCCCAAAATCAGTGCTTTCGATTATTAACATGAGATTTCAAATTTTGTGATTAATTTCTCGAAGTTGGAGGTTTTTCATTCATCTACGAAGTTTGCTCAAAGCCTTGTAGTTCCTCCCCTTTTCAGTAAGGAGACTAAATCCCTTTTCAATAGGACTAAAAAAAGAGTCGTCGTTAAAATTTTTTGGGTCCCATGAAATGTGATTAAAATTAATTGGGTTGACTTTATATTGATATTTTAATTGGATTTTAATCCAAATCAAACACGAGTTAAATTTAACATGTTTTTTTTAAAATTTGAGATTTTTTTCCTTTCGAGATTTTTTCTATAAAACTCTATTTCTGCTTTAACCCTTTCCAGTAAAGATTCAAGGCTCCATCATTTATCTCGAATGACATTTTAAACATAATGGTGGGTGATTAAAAATTTTTTTTATGTTGGCAAGTAATTATTGAATAGTATGGATCATCAGTTCATGTTGCATGCTCCAATGATTGAAATAGACTTCATGGTGTAGGAATTTATTAGATTCGATTGCAAAAAGATTATTGTGAATCATAATCCTCTTATTGAGCTCCTTTCTTTCCAATTAGTACTCTATTGCCAGAAAGGATTGGTAAGGAGTAGCAGAGAGCAACCCGTTACTGCCGTTTCTCCCGAAGTATGACAATAAATATATATCATATTTGTACTAACAAATATATATCACACAAAAACGTGTGATTCATGTTTAGATTTGTTAGAGCTACAAACAGGAAATTTCTTCACTAGATATGGAGGAGCTTCCAAACCTACTGATGCAATCTACTTCTCTTTGTGGTGAACACTCATATGCATACGAGTTCTGTTTACAAACATATCTTATCAATTCTGAGTGTCATTTTTTCTCTTGTTTCTTAAGAAGGTGACTTAGGTAATAATAAATCATGAAGAATTTGGGGTGTAGTGTTTCTATAATAAAAAAAATATCAAACTTAGTGAAAATTCAATTAGGTACATAATCTTTGTCATTGCACTTTTACTATGTGAATTAATTATATTGCTAAAATGCCCACTTGTTGACAAATGTTTGTTCTTTTTTACTACAAACGGTCATCACAATATATGATCACACTTAGAAAGTAAGATTAAAAGCAAGGAATAGATTAGTAGAGGAACGGAATATTTTATTTGACAACCAATGGAGAAAGTAAGTCCAATTGCAACAAAATAACTGAACTCTTCAACCTGAACCTGTCGGACACCTTGACACAATGTTCGATTCAATGAACGAAACTCCAAAATTTCTCCGCCTAAAAAATAAGTACGACCGCAACAAAACAATTGAACTCTTTAATCTAAACCAAACTTCTCCTATCACACACAACTCTTTCTCTTCCACAATACACCCAAACATTAGGTTTCCAAAGCACATCTTGATAATAACATCCTAGCAGTTAAATACTGGAACTTGTATAATTAATGCCTCTCCAATACAACGCGAACGCCCTTGCGGACATTCAAGTCTCCACCTACTCCAGAGAATATGTATCCCAGGAATCAAGAGTACTCAATCTGACTCTTCCAATACCAACTACCCAACAACAATACCTTGCATCATCGTACAAACTCGATTGGGATACATAGAACGTACAAGTTATATCCAAAATTCACTCCTCGTTAGGTTTGGGTTTCAAGTTAGAAATTGCCAAAAGATCTCCATCATCACTTAAATAGTCCTCAGCTCTATGTTGGCCTTATCCAAAATGTTTGATTGTTTCCCATCCTCTGCTCTGCAACTTCAGTAGAATCTCTCTTGATGTGTCTTTTTTCTTCTTGCAAGAAAAACAAAATTGATTGCTTAAACTTGACCTCAACTTACTTCTTCGTATGAACTATAAGAACTTGTCCATCTTCTTTGTACAAAATTGTGTCCATAAACGAAGCTGATAGCGAATACAACCGAATTAAGGCCAAATCTTTTTCATCATACTTTACCGCAATGACTCCAAATCAGCGACGATCTTCTTAAACACGGCCAACTGATCTTCTAAAGATTCATCTTCTGCCATGCGATGAGAATACAGCTGTTGTCTTCTCCTTCCGATTCTTCCATTGTTTCTCCTCTTTTCAAATCTCAACAACGCATCATCTAAATTGTCTGGCCAATACAGCTCGTATCTTCACTTATCATAATGAAAATCTTGTATTGTGATCCAAAAACAAAATTTCATATCTCATGGCTACCATTGATAACAAAAACCTCGAACAAAATCACAACCTTGCTCTGATACCACTTGCTTATGAAACGAGGAGTTGAATGAAGAGTATTTTAAAACAATATTAAGAACAAGAAATAGATTGGCATAGGAACCGATTATTTTATTCAGCAACCAATGGAGAAAATAATACTAAACTGAATGAAGAGTTATAGAGGATATGTTAGGGATTCTAGATGAAAACCAGGTAAAATACATGTGAAGGAGAAAATCTCAGACGGAGCTATCGCTAGAACGCAGTAAAGCTCGCCTACTACTTGAGCATCCTACTTTCTACCCTCTTTATAATTTTTTTGCTCATAAATTTCTTCATCCACCTTTTTTTTTTTATGAAAACCAGGGCCCCCTTATGCAAAATCTTAACCAGACGCATGCATAATTGATGCTTTCAATCTCGATTCCCAAGGAATGAAAAAAACCTGCTTTTGTTATCAAAGTTACGCAGGCAACTTATGAATTAGAATTGAAAAAATATACTTACAATGCCTTTAATCATTGAAAATTTAGAAAATTCTAAAAAAATGTGAACGGTGTTGCTCTCAATGGCTAATATGCATGCATTAGAATAATAATCTTAAGATAATCCAAAATAATTCCAATGGACTATTCAAAAAGGTGTTACGATTACATCCACTCAAACCTTTTTTTAGCCATGCACAATCTTAACCAAGCGCATGCATAATTAAACCTTATATGATGAACTTTTAATCTTGAATTCTATTTATTTTGATGTTAAAACACGTTTTTAATTATTGAATGATTGGCATAGATTTTACTTTCTCTACAATTATATGCGCAATAGTTGTATACGTTTTGTGGCAGATGGAAAATAAGTTAGACATTATGTTAATTGGCTTAAAGTCCGATAGGGGATAGAAATATACCGCTATGCTTTACGTGATCTTTAAGTATTCATAAATCTTATGCATTTTTATATTTTCATATTTGTTATAGAAATATAGTCGGGTCACATGTAAAATTAGGTTTAATTCTACTCGAGTGAGATTGTTAAACAAATTAGGAATATTGGTCTTCGTAAATTAATCGTGTTTTCAATTTTATAAAATTCGGGTTAAAGATATAAAGGGATTCGGGATCCTAGTACGCATTTATTTATCATATAAAAATAAAACTTGCATTTAAATCATGCATTTAGTTTTAGTTAACTTAGGCTTTATATTTATAGAAAATTTATTAAATCATAATTTAGTAAGCGAAAAATCACGAATTTCTATTGTTTCGGTTAAGGCGAAGATAATTTAAATTTAAACTAATACAATTTCTGTGGGGTGACTTTGTCTCAAAAGGTCCACTTTATTACTTGTGTGACCCGTGCACTTGCTGTGTAGGATTTTTTCTTAGCACTAATTCAAACTTTTCTTCTGTTTATTTATTTTTTTTACAGTTGTTTTAGCACTTTTATTTTCTCTTGCAGACATTTTATGCGAAATTCGAGGGACAATGAATTGATGCCAACTAATCCAAAAATCGAATGTACTTTTCACTGTAGGCCCAAGGGAATATGCTAGTTGGACAACCAAACTTGACCAATGTCATTCATTTGTTCCAAAATGGACATCAATTTTTTTAGAGATGTGTCAACACTTTAAATATCAAGGGGTTTTAGATGATGCAATTGGATTGAGATTAATCCACATACTCTAAGAGATAGAGCACTTGAATTGTTAGATTCACAACTACTAAAAAATTCTACACCAAATTCTTTCCATTGGCGAAAAATCGAATCATTTGATAAAACTTGGAATAGATTCAAGAACATGTTTCAGAAGTGCTGCCCTCTGAGCGTGTTGTTCACAAGAAAGTACCGGGAGTTTATGAGGTAGATACATATACAACATTGTCTGAAAAAATTGACTCTTTGGTTCATAAGAGAGCATGTCAGTCAGCCAATGTAGTACTAAGAGAGCAAGTTGTGAAGAATGTGGGGTAGATCACATTACAATAAATTGTCCAATTCTTATACAAGGTACGAAACATGTTTACCATATACAAAGGGATCAGTGCCAACAAAATAATCCATATTCTGCTGACACCTACAACCCTAGTTGAAGAAAGCATCCGATTTTTTCTTGGAGCAATCAGAATCCCACTGCACCACATGGTTCTCCATTTCAGCAAGCAGAGAAGAGAACTTCCTTGGAAGAGATATTTGGTAAATTCATGAAAAGATAGATTATGAGGAAGATTGAGACAACTCTCCAAAATCAAAGTGCTGAATTAAAAACTTGAAGACTCAGATGGGACAGATGTCATAAGCTACATCAGGCAGAGCACCAGGTACATTGCCAAGCAATACAGAGGTTAATCCTAAAGAACATGTCAAAGCAATTACTATTATAAGTGGGGTCTAATAAGGAAAAAGTACCTTCTACTGATGAGGAGCATGCAGAACAGACTGAACAAACAACATATACATCTATTAAAGAGTACATCGCAAGTTAAGGAGTTGCTCCTATTAAACCATATGAGGCACCAATTCCATTTTCCCAAAGACTACAAAAACACAAGTTAGACAAGTAGTATACAAAATTCCTTGAGGTCTTGAAAAAGTTTCATATCAACAACCCTTTCGTTGATGCTCTCATACAGATGCCTAGTTATGCCAAATTCTTGAAAGACATTTTATCTAACAAATGAAAGCTAGACGAACATGAGATAGTAATATTGACAGAGCAATGTAGCATCGAAATACAAAAGAAGCTACCTCCCAAATTAAAAGATCCAGGGAGCTTTACTGTATCTTGTACTATAGGCGATTATTATTTTGATAAAGCTTTTTGTGATCTAGGTGCAAGTATTAATTTGATGCCATTGTCTACTTTCAAGAAACTGGGCTTGGGAGAGGCTAAAGCAATTACAGTGACTTTACAGCTAGTTGATCGGTCTATCATGCACTCAAATGAATTATTGAGGATATCTTGGTGAAAGTGGACAAATTTATCTTTGCAGCTGATTTTCTCATTCTTGACATGGAGGAGGACTACATTCCACTTATTTTGGGTCGACCATTTTTACCTACCGGTAGAGCCCTTATTGATGTGCAAAAAACTCAACTGATTTTGAGACTTGGTGAAGAACATGTCACATTTAATGAACATAAGGCCATAAGATATCCAGTAGAGTCAGACAGTTGCTTCAAGATCGATGTGATTGATAATGCAGTAAATGATACATTCTAGTTGCATAATCCACCAGATTCATATGAGGCATGCATTGTACTTTCTCAATCTACTCAATTTGATTCTAATGAGATTGACAAATGTGCAAGAAATCTTGAAGCCAATCCTCGATATAGGCGTAGACCATGCTACAAAGCCTTTGCCATCAATTCAGAAGCCCCCTGAGTTCTAGCTCAAGCAGTTGCCAAATCACCTTCGTTATGCCTACCTGGGAAAATCTTCCACATTGCTTGTTATTATTTTAGATTCCATTAGTAAGCTTGAAGAAGAGAGATTGCTAAGAATACTCAGAGAAAATAAAATAGCTATTGGATGGTCTGATGCCGACATTAATGGGATTAGCCCCACAATCTGCATGCATAAAATTCTCATGGAGGATAATTTTAGACCAAGTATAGACAACCAGAGGAGACTTAATCCAAATATGAAAGAGGTAGTCGGAGTAGAAGTTTTGAAGATTTTGGATGCAGGGATCATCTATCCTATCTCAGATAGTTCATGGATTAGTCCTGTTCAAGTTGTGCTGAAAAAGGGAGGTATTAAAGTAGTGATTCCCACCAGAACTCTTACGGGATGGAGAGTGTGTATTGATTATCACAAACTCAACACTACTATTCAAAAGGACCACTTTTACCTTCCATTTATTGATCAGATGTTGGAAAGGTTAGCAGGTCACACCCATCATTGTTTTCTTGATGGATACTCCCGAGGATCAAGAAATGACTACGTTTACTTGTCCTTAGGGTAGGATGCCATTTGGTCTATGTAATGCTCCTGCCACATTTCAGCGTTGCATAATGGCCATCTTCTTTGATATGGTGAAAAAATTCATAGAGGTCTTTATGGATGATTTCTCAGTTTTTGGTTCTTCATTTGATGAGTGTCTTGAGCACTTAAACCCTGCAGTGGTGTAAGGAAACAAATTTGGTACTAAATTGGGAAAAGTATCACTTCATGGTACAAGAAGGCATCGTGTTGGGACATCGAATTTTAGCTAAAGGGATTGAAGTAGACAAGGCAAAGATTCAAGTTATTGAGAAATTACCAACACCAACCTCGGTCAAGGGTGTTCGCAATTTCCTTGATCATGCTGAATTTTGTCGGCGCTTCATAAAGGACTTTTCTAAGATCACTAAACCAATTCCTTTCAACTTCTCTGAAGATGTCTATTGTCTTTCAACACTTTAAAGGAGAAGTTAATTTCAGCACCAGTAATTGTTATACCAGATTGGACTTTTCCCTTTGAACTAATGTGTGATGCAAGTGACTCCGTAGTGGAAGTAGTACTGGGATAGTGATGAGATAAAAATTTCTTACGTGATCTATTCTGCAAGCAAGACATTGAATGATGCATAGCTGAACTATGCCACCACTGATAATGAACTTTTAGCTGTGGTCTACGCCTTTGATAAATTTTGATCTTATCTTGTTGGATCAAAAGTAATAGTTTATACAGATTATACAGCTTTAAAGTATCTGATGACAAAGAAAGATATAAAGCTGAGACTAATCAGATGGGTACTACTCCTCTAAGAATTTGATTTGGAGATAAGAGACAATAAGGAAAGTGAAAACTTAGTAGCTTATCATCTATCCCGACTTGAGCATGGAAAACAGGAAAAATCAGTGAACATAAATGAGATTTTTTCGGATGAACAGATTTTCAATGTAGAGGATGTACCATGGTATGTTGACGTAGTGAATTATCTGGCCAAATTCATCATTCCATTGGACTATTCAAGTCATCAAAAGAAGAAATTCATTTCTGACTTGAAGTATTATTTTTGGGAGGATCCTATTCTCTAAAGGCAGGGCCCAGATACTCGAGTAGTGTCATTCATCTGCCTATGTTGGACACTTTGGTGCATCAAAGATTGCCACTAAAATTCTACAGTTTGGTTTCTATTGGTCGTCGATATTCCGAGATACATTTGAATTTGTGAAAAGGTGTGATAGATGTCAGTGCACGGGAAATATCTCAGGAAAGAATGAGATGCCTCTGAATCGCATTTTGAAGGTAGAGCTTTATGATGTGTGTGAGGATCGACTTTATGGGGCCATTTGCTCCATCATTCTCAAACCAGTATATACTTGTCGTCATCAATAATGTTTTTAAGTGGGTGGAAGCAGTAGCATTGACAACCAATGATGCAAAGGTGGTAATTGGGTTTGAGTCCTTGCTAGCTAAATATGGCATTCGACATTATATAGCTACCCCTTATCACCCTCAGACCAACAGTTAAGTTGAAATCTCTAATCGAGAATTAAAGCGGATATTGGAGGTAACAGTGAGTTCTTCAAGAAAAGATTGGTCTAAGAAACTTGATAATCCTTTGTGGGCTTATAGAACGGCTTTCAAAACACCATAGGCATGTCTTCTTATCATTTGGTTTTTTGGGAAAGCGTGTCATTTGCCAATTGAATTGGAGCACTAAGCTTATTGGACAGTCATGAACTTGAACTTTAATTTAAAGGCTACCGGTGAAAAGAGATTACTTCAATTGAATGAAATGGATGAGTTTCGATTAGAAGCCTATGAGAACGCAAAACTCTACAAGGAGCGCACAAAAAAGTGACATGACATGCACATTCAAAGAAGAGAGTTTGAGGTTGGGCAACACCATTACCAAAGTGTTTCCTTATGTGACAGTTGAAATCACTCATGAAAGTAAAGGAACCTTTAAGGTTAATGGACAACGGTTGAAGACATATTGAAATGATGAATTTTTGAAAGAAAAATCAACCGTTCAACTTGCAACACCGAAATGAATGAACAAAAAGTCGAGCTCTAGACTATAAATTGAGCGCTTAATGGGAGGCAACCCATTCTTCTTTCACTTTTTGCTATTTTAATTAACTATTGCGTTACATGTAGTTTTAAGGATTGCATTAATTTAGGAACCCATGCATTTAAATGGGTTGTTTTAAACACATTTTAAGTAGTACTTTCAAACTTACATCAGTAACTTAGGCAAGTATTAAGTTCATTTTATTTAGACATGGTTGTTTAGGCTCATCGTTAACATCTTAGCATTTTATTGAGCTTACATTGATGTGATATGCATTTTTAAAGTTGTACCTAAATCTCAATCTTTCTTGGTATGAATTCATTGCAGATATTTAAATTTTATATGCTATCACTAATATTTATTTTGAATACTTGAAACAAAAAATTAAAGCCTCACAACAAAGAAAAGCTGCAGTTGTCATGATGTCTACCAATTGGACTGGCTTGATCCTTCATAGTATCCACATCTATCCGGGGGAGATTGTAATCCTTACCCCTTTACTTTGTTTA